>NC_133376.1:26665232-26706545 GCF_049309525.1 Garra rufa
ATCTTGCAAATATTCTGCTTTCTTTTCTGTTTTCCACACACATTTTAATGAAAATTGATATAGTAGTAAATTGATAGTTTTTTTTTTTTTTATCATCTGAAACATGCTGCTATTTATATTCCAAGGCGATTTATATAAAGCAATTAAAGTCTAGCTCAAAGTGCGCACATTTGGATTGGTGATGAATAAGAAAGGCAAGTGGGTTTGTATTGCGCATTTTCCAGCGACCACGTCGCTAGTTTCAGTTTCGCTTTAAATATTTAGACTGGGTGTTTATAATAAATGTTAAATGTTAAAATTTTACAGTTTTTTTCCTGTACTTGAGATCAAATTAATACAGGCTTGGTGAGCAGAAGAGACTTCTTAAAAAAAAAAAATCTTACTGTTCAAAAAACTTGGTAGTGTATAATTTTGTTCCTTTTTCTGTTCTGAACACTGCTAAATTCACGTGATTTTTTAAGAGTGAGGGGAATATAAATACATGTTTGTAATTGTATTATTTATTTTACATTATTTCTGAATGAAATAATAACGTGTCTTACATCAATGTTCACAATGCAACTTATCTTTGTCATAAAGTGCTCATAAAAAATAAGGTAGATGGTACAACAATAGAACTGCCATGTATGTAAAAGTATACATACAGTACAGTAGTGAGTGTCAATTTAGAATAAAAAAAAATCTTCATTTATCAAAAATCCTTAAAAGCTTCATTTGACATGCATATATTATGCGGCACCTCACTTGATGTGAAAAACCTGTTGTGGCCCTCAAGTCAAAAAGTTTGCCCACCTCTACCCTAAAGCGTGCAGTGGGTTTGGTGGGGGGGTAATTGAGAATAAATGGAGGGAAAGTCACGTGAGAGGAGGCAATGCCTCCAAATAATTGGATATGACTGGTTATGTTCGGCTGTGATTAGTTTATGCGATAAATCCTGCCTCGTGTTTGTCCGCGTTCGCGAATCAGTCTGAATCAACAATATTATGGCATTAAATGAAAGGCTTATTTGAAAAAGTACAGTGGGTACGGAAAGTATTCAGACCCCCTTACATGTTTCACTCTTTGTTATATTGCAGCCATTTGCTGAAATCATTTAAGTTCATTTTTTTTCCTCATTAATGTACACACAGCACCACATATTGTCAGAAAAACACAGAATTGTTGACATTTTTGCAGATTTATTAAAAAAGTAAAACTGAAATATCACATGGTCCTAAGTATTCAGACCCTTTGCTGTGACACTCATATATTTAACTCAGGTGCTGTCCATTTCTTCTGATCATCCTTGAGATGGTTCTATACTTTCATTTGAGTCCAGCTGTGTTTGATTATACTGATTTGACTTGATTAGGAAAGCCACACACCTGTCTATATAAGACCTTACAGCTCACAGTGCATGTCAGAGCAAATGAGAATCATGAGGTCAAAGGAACTGCCTGAAGAGCTCTGAGACAGAATTGTGGCAAGGCACAGATCTGGCCAAGGTTACAAAAAAATTTCTACTGCACTTAAGGTTCCTAAGAGCACAGTGGCCTCCATAATCCCTAAATGGAAGACGTTTGGGACGACCAGAGCCCTTCCTAGAGCTGGTCGTCCGGCCAAACTGAGCTATCAGGGGGAGAAGAGCCTTGGTGAGAGAGGTAAAGAAGAACCCAAAGATCACTGTGGCTGAGCTCCAGAGATGCAGTCGGGAGATGGGAGAAAGTTGCAGAAAGTCAACCATAACTGCAGCCCTCCACCAGTCGGGGCTTTATGGCAGAGTGGCCCGACGGAAACCTCTCCTCAGTGCAAGACACATGAAAGCCTGCATGGAGTTTGCTAAAAAACACCTGAAGGACTCCAAGATGGTGAGAAATAAGATTCTCTGGTCTGATGAGACCAAGATAGAACTTTTTGGCCTTAATTCTAAATGGTATGTGGGGAGAAAACCAGGCACTGCTCATCACGTGTCCAATACAGTCCTAACAGTGAAGCATGGTGGTGTTTTTCAGCTGCAGGGACAGAACGACTGGTTGCAATCAAGGGAAAGATGAATGCGGCCAAATACAGGGATATCCTGGATGAAAACCTTCTCCAGAGTGCTCAGGACCTCAGACTGGGCCGAAGGTTTACCTTCCAACAAGACAATGACCCTAAGCACACAGCTAAAAGAACGAAAGAGTGGCTTCACAACAACTCTGTGACTGTTCTTGAATGGCCCAGCCAGAGCCCTGACTTAAACCCAATTGAGCATCTCTGGAGAGACCTAAAAATGGCTGTCCACCAACGTTTACCATCCAAACTGATAGAACGGGAGAGGATCTGCAAGGAGGAATGGCAGAAGATCCCCAAATCCAGGTGTGAAAAACTTGTTGCATCTTGCAAGTGTGTCCAAACTTTTGACTGGTAATGTGTATATATATATACACATACAAACAAACATTTTCCTTTTCTGAAAAATAAACACTTTTAGAACAATCTGTTTCATTTGAACTTTCTATTCATATCTGATTCTATATTTTATTCACACACACAGATACACACACATACATGCACATGAGAGGTATATGATATATGAGACAAATATAAAAATCTAAAATATATATGCCCACACACACACACACACACACACACACACTTAAATAAACATGTATTTGCCATTTACCACTTTGCATTCACAGACTTTTTTCTGTCATAAACACCTTGCACTGGGTACAAAAAAAGTACTTAAACCTTTGCAGTCTATCAACAGTCTGTTGCCTTCTCTGATCTCCTTTACTGTGATCCATTTTGCATATACTCCACAACACAAAAACTTAAAAAGGAATAAGAAATTTGTTGAATGTTTCAAGAATTATATGGAGAAGGGACATGAAGCACAAAGCTATAAAAGCAACACTGCGTCATGCAGAGGTGAGACACACAAATACTGAAACAACATCAGCTCATATAAACCCACCAACAACCGATGTTCTTCACCTCCCTACTATTTCCCAATATTCCTCCAACATCAGAATTAATAGCACGTTATAAAACCTAACAACTTCTCATATGAGACGTGTAACACATGCACTAAAAACCAGGTCAACCTAGAAATAACTGCAACCATAAATCAGAAACCGCACTGATTTATAAGATGGATTGGGCTTTCTGCACTGAATGAGATGGACTAATCGCTAATGTTTTAGAGCAATATTTATGAGGTCCTGTCAGACCAAGTTTGATTTGTAAACACGGGTGGCTGGCGTAGAAGCAGAGGCCAGATTCAAACAGGGTGGAGGAGATATTGTGTGATGACAAGTGAAAGCTACACAGTCTGATCAAGCTCTGTCTTATGGAAGATCTGGCAGACCACAAACACGCTCAACTGAGAACCAATCCCATGCAACACAGCAACGGTGAGATCAGCTGATATGAGCCTACAGCCTTTTCTACTGCCACTCTATTCAGATGGCTGCCATTTCCAATACAGAGCGTCACAATGAAGAAACTGCTTTCTTTAAAGTGGAATAGCACACAAAAGAATGAAATACAACAGGACATAACAGTCAGATTGAGTAGGGGGAAAAATGCTTTTTCTCCTAAGGAGAACATCATGACCGAATAACCTGTGTACAAAAATGACAGGTATTATGTAGCACAGGAAACATAAAGAAAAAACCTCAACTAGAATTACTTTTGCCCTCAACATAATGAGTGCACTACCTGCTTAAAATAGATGGCATAAAATGAAGGAAATTTCAACTAGTCAACTATTTACATGTCCCCTTTTTCTGTCAACGAGGATTTAGCTTTTTGCGTGTCTGAACAGGTGAAAACAGCTACTTTATCATCTGTCTGAATCTTGTCGTCTCTGACATGAAACATTTAGCGGGCGTGAGTTACTTAGCTGTTTTATTTCTTAATTTGATGCGTCTCGTCTCCCCCTCTGCAGATTCCAGGTGCACAAACACAGCTGGGTGCGATACGGTGACGGACTGCCACCATGTTCTGCGGAAGAGTGATGGCGTAGACGTGTCGCTAGACATAATGTTTTCATAGACGCCTTGGGAGGTGAGAACCTTCTGACAGGAGAATGCATTCAAGTCGACATCAGATCCCCAGGCTCCAGCAAACAGCTGCTCCGATCACCCTAACACTGAGCAGCAACACCAGTGTGTCTGGCATTCGCCTAAAAATATAGTTTAATTACACAAGCAGGCCTCCTTTGGGATAGCGAGCGCTTTTAAAAACGCCTGATTGCTGAGTGAGAGTATTCTCGCTCAATTTAGAGAATATGTTCCGTGCAAAATCTGAGCGTTTCTTTTTTTAATAGAGTATTTATTTGCATGCTACTGGCAGGGTGTCTGCTCACACCCTGGGTACTGGATATGGGATATTAAAGCTTTTAAATCAAAAGTTTTCTTTTGGATCCCTAATGAATTGAAGAACATCAAAAATTAATGTTTGGGAAATGTGTTACAATTGCCTGCAACCAACACATTTAATGTAAAGTAACTGCACTTTTAATTCCCAAAATGTTTATTTGATGGGTTTAGGGAAATTAAAACCTCGAATGCGAAATAAAATGTTTTTAAAAAAGTACACATACTAAGAAGCAATTTATATGCAGCTTATAGTTCGCAAATATTTTATTATATTATAACAGATTTTTTACCGGTGACCAATAGTAATAACCATTACTGTAGCTCAATGAAGAATGACAGGCTTTTAAATTCATAAAAACACTTACATTTGCTTATTCACCAGTATTCTGCAAAGAAAACAGTTTGTAATTTGTATAGAAAAATACTGTACAGTACACTCTGCTACAGTAAGTTTTTTTCCTACTAAAGTACAGGTTTATCATTGCATTATTTTAGTGTATATATATATATATATATATTATATATATATATATATATATATATATATATATATATATATATATATATATATATATATATACACACACACACACTACTGTTCAAAAGTTTGGGGTCAGTAAGACTTGTAATAGTCTTTAAAGAAGTATCTTATGCTGTATTCATTTGATTAAAAATACAGAAAAAAAACAGTAATATTGCAAAATGTTTTTACAATATAAAATAATGTTTTTTTATTTTAACATACTTTAAAATAGAATTTATTCCTGTGATGAAAAGCTGAATTTTTGTCAGCTGTTACTCCAGTCTTAAGTGTCACATGATCCTTCAGAAATCATTTTAATATGCTGATTTATTATTAGAATGATCAATGTTGGATAATATCAACAGTTGTGCTGCCACAAACTTTTTTATTATTAACTTAATACATCCTTGGTGAATAAAAGTATTAATTTCTTAAAAAAAGAAAGAAAGAATCTATATATATATTTTTTGATTTTAGGAAGTTAAAACTTTCAACTACCACATAATTTAAAGCGAAAAACAGTTCCCAGATGTCACATTTCACATAGGACTATACTGTATTTTACATACATTTTGTTTCTTCTTATTCTGGTTTTCAGTAATGTAACAGAAATTTGTGCTACATATAATTTTTATTGTATTATTTTAGTGTGTGTTACCCTGTTGTTATTTTGTCTTTCTGCACTGTCTGTATACAATTATTGGTCATGTTTAATAGAAAGGAGGTTTTCTGTTTTACCACTGTATTATTACAGTGATTATCAGTACATTTTAAGGTACAAAGATTTGGTAAGTAGATTGATATAATGACATTGTATAATTGACGATGGCCCGTTACACCTTGGGTGTGTATTATTTTCTAATAATTCAATAGACCATAGTCAATTATTCCACTTATACTATGGAGACTAATAGCAAAAATGTAAATTCATCTGCTCCAACAACAGCGTTGTTATTACCTCAGAAGTGAGAAACTATTTTACTGATAAAATCGTCAGAGTAGCGCTAACGACACGTTTCTGTGCGCATATTTCTTGCGTGCGTTTGCGCGGGAGAGAGCGGAAGAGTATGCTTTTCACAGATAATAATAATTTTGTGGTAAAAATGTGGAATAATTTGTAATTTAATAATGTAGGTTTTGGTTATTTTGCTGTTTTAAGCTGTAAGGACATTATTTTGCGAAATGACATGAACATGCATTTCCCTGAAAATAATGCACACCTAGAATGTTCGTCAGCCAATCATTTTCAAGCATTCAACAGCCCTGTACTATAAATGCTGTATATGGGGCATTCTACAGAAAGTCAGAGTTGGAAACATCTTGAAAAAAATGTGTCTTTATCCAAAAACCTTCTATGTCTTCAAACTGTAAAATATCCAAGGTACACATTTCTAGCAATTGTGCAGTTAATTCTCATATTGTATTTTCAGAAATATTTGTACTCAGTAATAATAATTTCATTAAACAGAAGTATTATATTAACCTATTAAGATTTTGCTTACATATACATTGTAAATATATCTTTTTGGCTATTTCCATAATTTTTCAGAGGTAAATCAATGTAATTTATGAGATTTGTTGTATTTTGAATTTAAATTTTCGTGGTAAAAGGCAAAAAGTTGATCATACTCATTTTAAAGTTAAGGATTCATTAGTTTGAATATGCAGTGACCCAAAAAAAAACATCATAACATCTTAGTTGATGATTCAATATACTTTATTTTTGACAAAGCATCCCATGTTTTGGTTGAGACTGCACATTTTCTGTAGTGACAGTAATGCTTCACATTACAGAATTTTAACTTGCAAACTAAAACACTACTGAAACATTCTAAAATACTAAAAATGTGCATAACTGTACTACAATTTTGTTTATTTTCCTCAAAAGAATTATTTTTTGTCATTACTAAACTGAAAAGATTTAGTTTCGGAAAAGACTGTTTTGGTAGTGACAATTTTAGATACTTTTGAACCTAACTCAAAAATGCCAATCAGCACATGGTTAGCTATAGCACAAATGTTATGGAATAATTCCCAGAAAAAAAGTTTTCGGTAGTGACGTTCCTTAAAGTTACAAATAAACTTTTGAACATATTTACCTCAAAATGACGGGGCCTGCTCACACCTTGTAGTTATGAGAGAGAATGACAGAGGAATATTTTCTGATCATAAATTAAAATCAGTCTCAGCCAATGTACTAAAACATACACCTTTTCGGTAATGACGTGAAAAATGCGGGACACATTTTTTTTTACATAAAGTTTCAGAATTTACAAAGAAAATATAAACTTAATATTTTTTTGAACTTTTTTGAATTAAAAAAAAAGGAACAACAATGGAAAAAATACAATAATTATTACAATATCATGTTTATAAATTAAAATGTAGGGGTTAGGGTTCGGGACAGCCACCTCCCAACTGAAAATACCAAATAAATGATGATTTTATATTAAACTTACTGATATTTTAAATATTATTGTTTCAATAGATAATAGAAGGATCTTAGTAAACAGCTAAGATTTGACTACTTAAATGCTTTTTAAATATGTTTTTTGGCTCAACAGCAGTTTGCGCCAATTCTGTAGAATGGCCCATATAGGCACCAATACGCCATCTTGTCATATCTAAAACACTGTCATCATATTTTTATGGTAAATTTACATTTATCTGCCTTTAACTTTGCAGGATCATTTTTACAGTGTAAAACAGTGCCTAATAAAGCTTTTAGGACTCTGCACATTTCAGCTAATTTGTGCGATTACAGGCCCAAAGCATCGACTATCGCTAGAACCAGCCAGCTTCTGTGTACAACTATCTTGTGTACACTGTTAATTATAATAAAGGTGTTAATGAACCAGCTTCAAACCAGGAAGTATTCCATGAAGGCATGTATAAATTCACAATGCATCCTTTGTAGTCTCTTTTCTAGAGCTGGAATTAGCACTTTCATTAGTGGAGATTACAGTGTGTTTGTTTGAACTGGCTGGGGTCACATCAAATAATATGTTTGTTTGGAGTAGAGGGCTGGGGCACAGGGGAGGAATGGTCCTAGTTATGAGGAGCAGCGCTTATCTGCACAGCAAACACCCTGAGTGTATCAAAAACACACACATACACACACACACTCACATACACAATTTAATCTAGGTTTAATCTAAATTTAATCTAAGTGCAGTGCGACAGTGCTCGCTTGTAAACAAGTCTGTCCTCGGTATATTAACATTTAAGCTGTATCTGTCCTCGTCGACGGCATCTAAGGGGTAATTTCCTCTCCTGCAGTAACACACCCAGGCTTTACACATCAAAAAGTGACTGCAATATTTGATCGCGCCCCCCCACTGAGAGACATACGAACATATTAATCTGCTGGCATATGTCTGATTCTCACAAAGCACTGGATTGTAAGGTCTTTACAAGCTAAGCCAAGAATAGGATTAAATGGCTGAGACCATTTGGAAGTCTCAGATCATATTAACTAAGTATGGGGGTCCCATGACTGCCATCTCCGCACAAAAAAATAAAAAAAGAGAGAGAAAGAAAATGGCATTATTATATCTGCGTATGGAATACAGAAGAAGCTGATGTGACAGGTAATATTAAAACCGACCCTATTATTACAGGCAGGAGCTGAGAATCCTGTTCTATCAACCGAGCGATGGTGATAGATTTTCCGCCGCTGTCTTTGAAAGTCACTGAGGAAATTACCCATCTCACATACCTCAAGTATTTTCATTTGCGAAACATTGAAACTATGCGCCTACCAAATCAAGGAGTTTGGGTGTATTCTCTGATCCACTGGAAAAAATGCTGAAAAGCTTGCCATTACTCATTCAGAAATTGTCCTAGTTTTTCATACAGGACCCCCTGAAATATGCAGCACCACATTTGTTGGACTTTTTACTGAAAACCTCGCTGAATCAGTCTTGGTGCACTTTTCAACAGCCCCAGCCACAACAGAGAACGAGGATAAAGCACGCTGAACTTTTTCTCATTCAGCCGTATTAATTAATATTACTGGGTATGAATCTCATTTTCAAGGTTAGACCTTATTTCCTTCCACTGCCTGTTCTTAAAGTATGAATTCCTCATTAAAATGACTCAAATATTTTTAAATAAAATAGCTCAGAGAAAGCATCTCGCGGCCCTATTTCTGCATTAGAAGAAAATTGATTCACACCAGAAGGAAGGCACTTCCAGATTCAGCTCTCTTTCCCCACACGTTGGCTCCCTGAAGAATTTATTAGACGCAGCTTCTCTAACAGGAGGCTCAAGCGACTCCTCCTCGTTGAATTATAGAGATCATTTCCCATTAACCAATGTAATTAAAAGCAAAAATTCAAGGGCTCTCTCAATGTTAAGATTATCACTTCAAAGACAAGCTGTTGACACACTGGAAACAGTTAACTCCTTAATGAATGAATCATGAGGGTGTGATATGGTTGGAGAGAGCGTTCACTCCCTCCGCCAGACCTCACTCGCCGTGGTCACCATTAATACAGTGAAAA
Organism: Garra rufa; assembly: GCF_049309525.1. Classification (NCBI taxonomy): domain Eukaryota; kingdom Metazoa; phylum Chordata; class Actinopteri; order Cypriniformes; family Cyprinidae; genus Garra; species Garra rufa. Next base: position 26,674,607 of record NC_133376.1, read on the forward strand.
GAGCGCTTTAGTGTATCTGCATTCCTCCTGCGTAAGAACAGACAGAACAGTGTTCTGTGATAGATCAAGCGCAGATCTTGGGCATGGCCTTGATATCCCGAGCAATTAGGGCGGGATTCGGGGTGTCTAATCAGTTTCTTAAATGTAGGAGATCATTAAGCTCTCATTATCTGTGAACAAGGCTGAAGAACACACAGGACTTACTGCTGAAGAAGATCAAAAAATGCACACAGTCAGAAGCTAGGGAGTGACTGCATGAAACCAGGTCTGGCTCACTGGATTCATTAATGTATTTAGCCAGCAAGCAAATGGAATTCATGAAATTAATTTATTGAAATTAATTCAAAATACGCTCTGCACCATGGTGATTGTACACCACCAAGGGCATTCGTTTTGGTCATGAAAGCCTGTTATGAAATTTTTATTATTTAATAAAATGTTCTTCAGCCTGTTGTATGTAAAAGAGAAAGCATAAGGGCCCTCGTTAGGAGATGTACTGTGCATCAATGTGACTATTCATAAAAAGACCTGGCCAGTTTGAGATTAGATTTTGAAATATTGCTAAAACACAATCGGATGAAAATCATACATTTCTGCATTCATGGCAATGAGAATGTATATGTTCTTTGAAAGTGTAAAAGGTAAAAACCTTGGGATAAATATGAGACACTCTTCAAAACATACTGATAAAAAAGAAAGAAAGTATACTTTAAATATAAACCTAAAATCGGCAGCCAATCACTGCATGAGTGAGCCATTGAGTCATTCATTCAATAGATTCCTTCAAACGGAACTATGTTTTTTTTGTCGAAATACAGCAAAAACAAGAACTGTTGTGTCCAAAATGTAAGTCACTTAGTATTAACTTCTTCTTGTTCATCAAATCAATATCACATCTGTAATCGTATTGAGTGTTTTCACGACGCGCCATCAATCGGCCATATTGGCGGCACCAAACGTAAACAATCCCACTCAACAGAGCGAAACTCACAAATGTTGCTAATTATTTCTGCTGAAAATGGTCAGTTATTGCCATGTTTTGGGCTGTGCTAATCGGTCAGACTGAAAAAAACATTTGGAGTACTACAGACTGCCAAAAGTTATAACAAATCAAGGAGAAGAGTGCAAAAAGCTATATAAGGAACAAAAGAGGTTTGTGGTTGGCCAAACTGAACCAGGATTTTCAGGGCAAGAATCTTGACAAAATTCGTGTTTGTTCTTATCATTTCCACCAATAACTTTAGTTTGTTAAAATATTGCACCCTTTCCTGCTTACTGAGTCTTTCTCTATATGATTTAGCAGCTTCCACACATTTTTCCCATGGTTTACACAGCATAAATTAGCAGAACAACGTACTCAGTAGTACATTAGTAATGTAATCTATGCAATTGTTTACATCCGAGTATCTCCAATATGGCTGTGTATCCGGGTAACTGACCAAATTGTGACGTAAGTGCAAGTGCGTCTATATTTGAAGAAAGATTTCACTCTTCGTGTGATATTAACTATATCAGATGATATAAATTAGGGCTGTCAGTCAGTTAAAATTTTTAATCTAATTAATTACATAATCTTAATTTTTGGCTGTAAAATTACCCAGAAAAGATTATTTAAAGCCATTGTGTTAAATGAGAAAGTATCAAGTAGATATTACAAATAGAAAGAAAAAATTTATTTGATTCAACATAAAATTTATTACACACAAACATTTAGGCTACAGTGGTCCAACTCTAACATAAACTATGGAACATAAAAGAAGATAATTTGAGAAACATCTCAGTATTTTTTATTCATGAAAGTCCAAAGTTACCTTCTTTTTCAGTTTTTAAAGAAATGGTACTCTAAACAAGAAACTAAATCTGGCGGTAAATGTCTTTTTAAGTCATTAAATCATTCGATTTGTTCAAACTACTGATTCATTCAGGAATGAAGTAAATGGCTCAGTTTATGAATAGGCCATTGAATCATTGAATTCATTCAAATTGCGGATTCATTCAGAAATTATGCATATCATTCCTGCAGTGGCTTTAAAGGTAATTTTTAAATTTTGGGGGAGCTCTAAATGTTTTTTTGATAGATTAAATCACGCAATGAAAGCATGAACTGTAAATGCACATGTGCAGTAGTCTAACCTAAGTCTCTGTAAATGCGTGCACTCTCTAGGTGTATTTTTTTATATGCTTGGTGTTGTCAAATTGCATATTGTTTAAAAAACAATTACAACATTATCGTAGATGACATATATCGCACACCCCTAGATTTTGATCATTTTTTGTATATACATATAAATGGTGGCTTTTAAAAAACGTGATATATACAGTCAACACACAAGTTGCATGGAGTCATTCATCTTTAGCATCTTAATGTAACTTCAATGCCTTCTGAATGCATTATTGACTGGGGAGTTGCCAATAGCAAATACAGTGAAATACAGAGAACTTCAAAACAATGTAAAGAACTACTGCTTTAAACACATACACACCATTGAAACAGACTGCAGGTGTCCATAATCTCAACTCATCTTTATGCCAGCCCCTCCAAGTCATGTAAGAGATCAGAATGAGTCTTCAACTTGACCTCCTCTGTATGAGAAAACAGCAGAGGAAGGAATAAATACTAAATTGATTTTTAAATTGATCAGAGAGAGACTCTCGTTATTTCTGTCCCACGGCTAAAAGACTGCAGTATAAAGGAGTCACAGAGTGAATGAAAGGGACTCATTTGGTGGAAAGGGGTTTCCAAGTGAATTTGACCTATCAGGCAGCATTTAATGAGCACAAAGTCTGTGGGTGATCAATATGCGGTCGTCAATTTCAAATTTTAAATAGAATCTGCGCGACGTGTCTTCCATTAACTACAAAAACACACAAAGGAATCCTGCCATTCCTTAAAGAATGAACCTGGCTGATTAAATGACTTTATTCCAGGTGAAATAAGCCTTTGATTAGGAGCAAAGTCACTGATATATTTATTATTATTAGGGACTGAACTGACCAAAAAGATCTTAATTGTATATTATTAAATTAATGAGGTCTTAATGAACTCATTACAATTACAGAGTTTTTTTAAACAAGCTGAGATAATAACTGCACATGAACAGATGCATTAGCTTGGGAGTTTACTGATCATTTTCTTCAAAGAACACCCGTGATTAGTAATGCCAGACACTGCTGCCACAAGACAACTAGCTTGTTATGTGAACCTTTGAGGACCAAACGAACAGTTGCATAATTTGTAATACAACATATAGCTTTATATCTAATGGGGAGAGCAGGCTTGTTGTCACACTCAATGTACTAGGCAGACGTTCAGACTAGGATATAAGATATGATAATATAATATATATTAATTGAAATTAAGAACTGTGTTCTCCGGTCGAATGAATAGTTTTCATTTGTGCTGTTTTATGAAATGTGACAACATACTTCTCACACAGTAGTGTGACAGCATGTTACATCTTTGAGAATATTTTTATGGATCTCTTTCATGAATGTTAGATTGGGGAAAGCTGTCACAACTGTTTATTATTTGTGATTGCCTTTTAACATTTTTTAATTTAGCTGTAGAGGATATTAAATGGCAGGCTCTATTGTGACAGCTTACCCCACACAGGGTGACAACATGTCCTTGCACTACGTTTTTATGGATGATTTCAGTACATGCTGTTTGATGGCAGGCTTTAATATGACATTTTTTATAGTGTGACAACATGCTTCATGCTACATTTGTATGGATATTTTTAATAATGGTTAGGTTGGGGCAGGTTTACAAAATATTGGCTGGACAAAACAGACATTACCATCAACTGTCTTTTACATTTTTGTTGTTTAAGGAATTGCTTTAGAATTTAAATTTAGCTGAAAAACCTATATTGTTAAATGCAGGCTCAAATATGGTGACCTGTTTTTTGTGCTACATTTGTATGAATAAAAAATCTTAAATGTAACAATATTTGGTGGAAAAAACATTTAAATTTAACTGAAAGCCTTATAATATAGGCTGTTTAATGTCAATCTGTCATAGTGTGACAACATTATGAAATGATTTAAATAAACTATAGATTTATTTTTAATAAATGTTAAGTTGTCACAATATTTGTTGAATAAAACAGCAGTTTGATGTTGATATGAAATATCTTCTATTTGTAATGTTTAATAAATAGTTTTACAAATTAAATTTAGCGACACTAAAATTTACAGTAAAAAAAACGGCAGCAGTGGTTGCCAGAATTTTACCATAACAAATAAGGTAGCAACGCTTTAGATTTTACGTTTTTAAAGTAAATTTACATTTATATACCATAATTTTATTAACTGATAATTAACTGTTAATATACCAACCTACTGAAGTACGGAAATCTGTTTTGTACCTATTTGAGTATAGGTACAAATAAACATAAATGTAAATGTTTATTTATAACATTTACATCAATAAACAATAGATGTAAAAACAACCCTAAAGTAAAAAACATAGTTATTTCAACAAATAACATCCAATTTGAAATGTAACGCAGGGAATTCTGGGAATGTCAATTTACGGTTATTTACTGTAAATTTAACATTCTTTTTCAGCTTTTGAAAACAGTATATTACTGTAAAATTGGCAATGTCCAACACAGTTTTTTACTGTATATAGTAGGTGAACTTACCGTTAACCATTTAAGAGGTTTTTACTGTAGCATTTTATAGTCCTTTACCGTTAAATTCACTTTTTTATAGGCTATATTTTAGTTGCAGACTCAAATGTGAATTACCCCACACACAGAGAAAACATGCCCTGTGCTATTCAATAAATGTTTGAAATGTAGAATATTTGGTGGACAAAACAAGACTTTGATGGTTTTGTACATTACATTAGTTTACAACTTAAATGCAGCTTAAAAACCCATTCGCCTTATTCTTCAACGTGGAAGTAAGTCTATGGGTGAGACTTCCGGGTTCATTAGCTTTATGGGAAATAACGATAAGAATAACAATGTGCAGTAAACAGAAAACAGAAAAATAATATGATAAGACACAATTGGCAATATTAATAATAATTTGCAAAAAGCAAAACGAGCTGTTTTGTACAGATAAAAATAGCTGGACATGGATGAGACCGGAAGCCAGAGCCATACAATTTGCAAATGTCCGCAGCCACTCTTACAGGAAAAATAAGGTGTTAATAAGGCGTAGTGTTGTCAAAAGTCCCGGTACTTCGGTACCAAGTCGGTACTAAAAAAATTAAAATGTTACGGTTCCAGGATTTCTTTAGTATCGGTGGTACTGACTATCCGGTCGACCCGGTACTTGACGCGCTATCTAAAAGGTGCGCACTGCGCAGTTGCGCTCTCTTCGGCGCTGCTGCTGATGCGGTCGCTCTGAATCCACTTGTTGACAAGGAAGAGCCAGGCATGCTCCAAACATTTTCGATTTTCGGCTGAAGAAAGCGAACATCATAGATCGTCTAGGTTCTCTCAAAAGAAGGAAACGCATCAAACTGAACAAAACACAGTGAAGGCTTACTGAGGGATTAAATTAAAGAGTTCAAGTACGGTATGTTTCAATTTAATTTCATATTTAGAGCTTCTGTTAAGAACATTATTGCATATTTTAATTTGAATGTCGGATTGTAATGTAGTTAATCATTAGCATAAGCGGCTAACGCTAATATGCTGTGCCTTAGAACGAGTTTGAGCTATTTAACGCTCCCATAATTTTTATTAGGGTAAAAGAAAAAAGAAAGACATGATATATGTACTATTTATACACACAAATGACCTGTTTATCCAAAATATGTGTGTTAAAGAATGTACAAATGTATCGTTAACAATGTTTATGTCCTTAATATCAGTCTGTCAGAAAACGTTCTTATTTTTGGCTTTATTTTTATTATTTGGCTTTATTATTTTTCTTTAACTTTATTAATAAAAAATAGTGTGTTTTTCAATTAATGTTATTGCACTTTACTTTGGTACCGAAATTGGTACCGAGAACCGTGGATTTTCACTGGTATTGGTACCGAATACTGAAATTTTGGTACCGTGACAACACTAATAAGGCGTATAATGTGACAACATGCCCCCATTATATTCCATATGCAGTGTACCTCACACTTTGCTGATTCATCTACACAGGCTAAAACTACATCAGAACACGAAACAGACAATTTCAGCCTCATACTGTCCCAAGTGTGTCGTCCCTAAGAATTGGTGGAGCACTGGCTGGTGGGTACGACATCCTGACAGACGGTAGCGACGCTGCTAAGGTCAACAGCAGCTTGATGTGCTCTGTCCTCGAGAGTTCCCAGAGCACAAAGTGGATCCAGCCACGTCCCAACTGACCGCTGTGATCTCTGGCCAAGCGACGGCTCCCTCTGCCTGATCAGACGCCGCACCTCTTGTTGGATGGCCAACTGGCCACTTTCCCTGCAATCCAAGGCCAGGGCTCCTCCTGCTTCCGTATGCTCTCTCTTTTTTTGCCTTTTGATGGCCGCTGACCAGCCGGCCGTGTCTGTGCCCTGTCAGAGGCAGCCATGGAGACTAGGATTAAAGAGATTTTCCAAACGAGAACGGCTGAACATAATCACTTATAATCTGAAATTCTGGGCCTCTTGATAATGAAATTGGGACGCTTGTTGGCTGCGTCGGCCATCCCTTCGGTGTCTAATTTAGAAAGTCAGAGCGATTCTACGCCTGGCAAGAAACCCCAGAGGTCGAAGAGCCAGAATGGAAGGCCGACCACTAGCCACGTGACCGTTTAGTTGGAAAAATGCCTAATAGCAACCTTCAATTTAATCGATAAAGGTATAATTATTGATCCACACAGCTGTTAGGGGTGTGGATAAAATGGAAACCAGAGGAAACCGGAGAACTGCCGCTCAACGTAATGGAGTTGGGACAAAGTGGGCATATTAAATCAGATCAGGCCAAAAAAATAAAAATTCAGTGGCGCCCCATCGGACGCTGCGTCTCAAGCTGTCCATCTTTTACAAACTAGAAACTGTACTCTGTTTAATGCTGTTAGTCCTCCAGCATGCATGCTAAGTCTTCATTTACAAAAACTCCCGCTTACCACATATGCCAATCGATGTGAGTCACCAACCACATGCGAGTGCTCGGAGGTACATGTGACCTTAGCACTTTCCAGTGACCTCTGTTCGGTTAGCCATCGCAAAAGTAACGGAGATGAAAGGGTGAGAGTGGGAGGACTAAACCGGGTAAAGACCTTCCAGACTGTCAAAGGTATCGATATCTGCATGACAGCCCTGGGTTGGGCCCCAGGTTGCTGCTGTACTCGGAAAGGAAAAAAAGAGGCAAAAAAATTCATGAAGAAAGGCTATGTAAGAAGTAGAGGTGTGAAAATTAAATGTCATTTCTTGACAGCGGTGTCAGTGAATGGTGGTGCTGGTGAAGTGTGACACGGGATTGTTGGCTGACAAGGCAAGAGGGGGGAATTGTCAACATCACCTCCTTCCCAGCATGCACAGCAGAGTGTGGGGGGGGGGTGAGGGTGGGGAACGCACCCTCCACATAGTCACATGCTCCAAGAGAGATGAAAAGAGTCTCTCTTGCACTCCCGCTATCTCTTATTCTCTCTATATATCTCTCGGCGTCTGCGAGCGCACCGACAGCGTCGGTCAGACTGCAAGATAAACAGAATCAGACGAGGAATATTTTCTATAATGTTTATATTTAGTTGAACACACAAGAAAAAATCCAAGTTTTCCATCTACATTATATTTGCAAGCGCACTAGTAAGAAGCCATAAAAACTGTAGCGAGATAAGAGGCGTCTCAGTCTCAGCCTGGATTGCATCGGTTGGCATCAGGTTGAATAATGCGGTGGTGTCTCTCGGAGGTGTTGCTACACGCTAGATACTAAAATTCAGAGATTCCCTGTCTGTCTTGACCTGCTGTGTCTCCATGCAGAATTGATGTGACTTTTACCGTCTCCTCGCCGCACTGCAGCCGAGCGATAGCCTGACTTTCCTGTACACTGTGGTTTAATTAAGCCGTACTCCACTGCGCTCTTGAACCTTCTCCGCTTTAGACAGGATGACAGGGATGATCTAAAGCGAGTCTGTTAATTAAAGACACGCTCCCTGAGTTCAGTGTGGGAAGTAGTATGTGTGTAAAGGACTAAAACTAGGCTGTGTTGGCTTTTGCGTTCCTTTCCATTTCTTATAATCAGCATTGTTATCAAAAAGGAAAGTCTGTGGGAGTTTTCCACCTGCTAGGGGACGGAGTGGGATTCAAGAGAGACGACAAGCACGAGTCGCGCCGCTCCTGAAACGGGACAGCTCTCTTCTTGCTTTCAAAGATATGCTAATAGCGCCCAGGCAGCACCTTGATGTCGTGCCTCGCCATCACTTCCTCTGATGCGTCGCATGCCAATCAGAAGCGAGCCTGGCTTTGATCAGCGGGCCACATTAACTGCCCCGGCTCGCCAGAATGGCTCCACTCAATTACAACTAGAGAAGCAGCTACTCCATTACATCCCCTATTCATGAATCATTAATCTGCAGTTATGGTCAATATGGGTTATCATAAAGCGCCAGGGGGGAAATGCATTCAATTGCTTCAGAAAGGAATCTTTGGATCTCAAATCTGGACAGTGAATGACCCTAGAATTCAAGAGAAGAATGAAGAAAAGTGTCTTGTTTTCTGCTTTTTTCCCTAAATGACCCAAAGAGAAAAAACTGAAATTTTTAGTAAACAACATTTCGGTCACATCTCCCTGCCTCCACTTATACAAAACAATTATTATTATTATTATTATTATTATTATTATTATTATTATTATTATTATTATTATTTAATTGTTGTTGTTGTATTGTTTAACCGAAGCCAACCTTATAAAAAAATAAAAACATACTACTACTACTACTACTACTACTATCACTAATAATAATAATAATAATAATAATTATTATTATTATTATTATATTGTTTAACCTAAGCAAGTCTTATAAAACTATAAAAGCATAAGAATAGCAACAACATCAATAATACTAATAATTATTATTATTAATAATAAATGTAATAATAATAATTTAATAACTAAACAATTAAATAATTAATAAACAATAAAACTTATTATTATTATTATTAAAATAATAAAAGCATAATAATAGCAACAACAGAATCAGCAACAACAGCAATAAAAAAATCATAATTTTTTATTATTATTAGTAGTAGCATTATAATATTGTTTAACCTGAGCGAGCCTCCTTATGAAACAATAAAAGTGTAATAATAGCAACAACAGCAATAATACTATTAATAATAATAATAACAATAATAATAATAATATTTAAATTATTATTATTATTGTTATTTTGTTTAACCTAAGCCAGCCTTATAAAACAATAAAAACTATTATTGTATTATTATTATTATTAATAATAATAATAATTATTATTATTATTAGTAGTAGTAGTATTTAGTTTAACCATAGCTAACCTTATAAAACAATAAAAGCATAACAACAACAACAACAACAACGATGATTATTATTATTATTGTTTATGTTTAACCTAAGCTAACTTTATAAAAAATAAAAGCATAATAATAATAATAACAACAACCATTATTATAATTATATAGTTCGACCCTAATCTATTTATATAAAACAAAAAATAATAATTGCTACATCAGCGTCAGCAGCAACAACAATATAATAATAATAGTTGTTATTATTAATTTTATTACTAATAATAATTACCATAACAACTTCATAATAATATTAATAATATTTATTATTATTATTATTATTATTATTATTATATCCATTTTCAGTTATTTACTTAGTATTTGATGTCTAAATCCAAGACAACCATGTAAACTACTATTAATAATAACACACACACACACACACACACACACACACACACACACACACACACACACACACACACACACCACATCTGTCAGAACAGTTTAGCACTGTCTATTGGTTGACCATTGGCCATGTACTTATGAATACCTGAGAAAACTTAAAAGGCTAGTAAAACCAACAAATGGGATCTGACATGATACATTGAAGAAGGCCTTGAAACACTGAGTATTACTCCCCTGTTGTTGGATTCAGACATTATGAGAGGTCATATCTCTGTTCTCATTCTCTGGAAGGTTTTGTTTGGTCTATACCTCTGCTCCCGCTGGGTTTGAGTGGGTACTGTTTTTATTTGAATTCTCTGAATGACACAAAAATGTCTTTCAAATTCTCAGAACCCAGCTGTGAGGACAGGAATGTGACTGTGCAGTGTCTCTTCAGCCGGTCACCAGTTCACCTCGATAATGCTTATCCTCCTCATGACCTTGGGTTCCTAGAATTTACTATTTAAGACTGCTCGTTTACAAAAATTACTTTAAACACGGTACACAGAGATAAGTGCTATAATCATTCCCAAATCAATGCTTACAATGTGTGTGCGCTTTAATTTACGAAAGTCAGTCCCGCTGTGCGAGTATATGCTGTTCTTTCTCTCTTTTTTTCTGGGTGAACGACAAAGGGCAGGCAAGAAGCTTCCTGGATGTAAGAGAGCAGTGACAGGGGGCATGTCAATGTCGTGAAGAGTGTACTTGACAAGGAAGACGAGACGAGCAGGAGGCAGATAGACAGCGAGGCACTGGAGCAGAGACTCTCCAGTCTGAGCCCCCTTAAAAATATGCTAAAGCCCCGTTCCTCACTGGCTGCACATGTGTCTGCTTTAGCACTTTCTTCACACATAATGCGCCAGAAAGACAGAGAATGCACACAATGAGGAAGAGACAGAAAAGAAAAGGAAATATAAAGAGAGACGAGGGCTCGTCTACGGGTAATATTAGGGAAAATTAAATTGATGAGTTCATCTCTGGCTCATTATTGCAGTGATGAATCAGATTGCAGGCTTCCCTCAAAGGCAGCTTAATGACTTGGTGACACATATCAGAATGACTTGTCTTCCATCACGGCGTCTTGCTCGGCTCTGTGATGTGCTTAAACAAAATTGATAATTACTAAGTGCTTTTATCAAAGTAATGAATGATATCAATGAGAGGCCATTTATACTGTATTTTGCATGTTCAGTCTCATGATAGGTTAGACAAACCTGCTGTCAAAGTTAATGTGAATCGCTGAATGTAATCCATTTTACGCCTGCATGTTTAAAAAATAAAATTGGATACTGATTGACAAATAAATGTGATTCGAGAATTGACTGTATGGAAAAAAGTAGACGTTACATATCAGAACACTGCTAATGAGTTTCCTAAAACAAGGCTTTTCAAACTGGGGCCCAGGTGAATAGAGTAGAATAGAATAGAATAGAATAGAAAAGAAAATAAATACTTTTAAACACTTAAAAATAAATAAACTTTTACTACATGTGATAATATTACTAACCTTATCACTAACAATATTAATGTTTCTTTATTTATAAAAAGTTGTCAGAAATCATGGCATTATTTTAGTCTATTGACAATCGTAATTACTAGAAAGAAATACTGTGTAATAATTAAACATTGGTTCTAAATCATTATCATACTCATATTAGTGTTGTTTTAATATTATTTTTTTTACAATATTATATACATATTTTTGAAATATTTATAGAAATATTTTGAATTTACTTCATTTTCAGATTTCATATTAATTTTGAGTTTTTAAATTAAAATTCAATTCAAATTTTAATATGTATATGTAGTAGCTTTAATTTCAGTTAAGTTTTTTTTATTATTTATTTCGGTATATTTAATATTAATATTTATTCATTTATTTATTTACAATAACAACACTGATTCATAATTATTATTAATGTTTCATTACAATTTATTAAAAAATGTCCATTTTCAGATTTTATATAAATTTTAGCTTGAGTTTTAATTTCAAAAACAATTGTAATTTTAATATTTAGCTTTAATTTTAGTTTTAGTAATGTTAATATTTCAGTTAGTTTTATTTCATTATTATTTTTTAAGTTTTAGCTATTTTATCATTTTTATTAGTTTTAGTTTTGTTAATCTATTTATTTTATTTCAAATAATCACCTTTAGTATTTTCAACATTTCTTATTTTCATTTAAGTTTTTCAGTTATTATTTATATTCTATTTTATTTAAGCTCTTATTTTTTATTTTTCAGTTTCCATTTAAATTTTTGTTTACGTTTTAGCTATTTTGTCATTTCTATTAGTTTATTTAGTTTTATTAGTCTATTTTTTTAATCAGTTAATCTTTATATTTTATTTTATTTCAGCTTTTATATTTTTATTTTCAGTTTTCATTTTTATTTTAGTTTACATTCTAGTTATTTTGTCAGTTTTATTAGCTTATTTAGTTTTAGACTATTTATTATATTTTAATCAGTTAATATTTATATTTTATTTCATTTCACTTTGACACCAAGACAACATTTTTAATTTTCATTTTTCAAGTTTTCTAACTAATAATTATTATTTATTTAATAATAAATTAATAAAAAAAAAAAAAAAAAATTTCAAATTTTAAATTATTTTTAATTTAAATATTTATATTTCGCTTTAATTTTAATTGTAGTAATTTTAATATTTCAACTTCTATTTATTTTATTTCAATTAATTTTATTTCATTTTAATTTTAGTTTAAGTTTTAATTTTGCATTTTTTTTTTCTATTTAACTTCAATTAGTCACCAAAGCAACATTTTGTATTTTCATTTAGATTTGTCAACTAATTTATCTAATTTTATTTTATTTCAGCTTTTATATTTTTATTTTCAGTTTTCATTTGAATTTAGTTTTGACAATTTTATTAGTTTATATTTATTTTTATTAGTCTATTTTTTATCATTTAGTCACCAAGGCAACATTTCAAATTTAATTTAAGTTTTTCAACTAATATTAATTATTTATTTTATTTCACTTAACAAAAAAATATGTTTAATAGTTTTAGCTCACAATAACAAGACCGATTCAAGGTTTTTGTGTAGGTGCACCTTTTGTCTAACTTTAAGCACTTAAAGAAAACAACATGTACTTTACAGAAACTACATCTTCTCCAGAGACGCACAATCATACACTTTAGGAACGTTTACAAAACTATCCCTTTGGCTGCTGCATCCAACACACCATCATCATCATGCACACGTTCAATCTGAAGCAAGATGGCAGCATGACTGTAATTACAGTTGATGTTCTTGGACCATGTCCCACAAAACACAACCCTCCACTCATCCTTCTTCAATCCCGGCTCGTTCTCCTCCCCTCATTTGTGTCGCTGACGTTGTTAATGCCTCGCCGCTAATGGGGATGGCGTCTATTCCGGCCGGCCTTAAAACTTCTGTCTGCCTCCTGTATCCTCTTACTTATCCAATAATGAGACCACATAAGGCAGTGTCTCTATTCATAATGGAGTCAGCGGAACTGTCTTGTGCTGTGTACACATCATAGGAGACAGTGGTAATATTAAGAGATAGATCTAATTGAGAGATGATTAGGGCCTTGTAGCTGACGGACTTCAGAAGCCATGGAACTCTGTCTCTCCCAATAACACGGCAGTTAAGGAGTCTACGAGGACATCTGAGGCTCCAGACAAGTTATGTATACTCCAAATGCACACCCAGATACGGTTATTTAAAGCACCAGCTTTAGGGCAGTTAATAGTTTGGGTCCTTTTTTTTTTTTTTTTTTCTCTCTGAGTGCTCTGTCTCAGATAGTAGTTGGCTCCATCCTGCCATTATCTTTCTTTCAGAGTCAATCACGTAAAGTCATTTGGCTGTAGACGTTTGAGTGGCTTATTTGAGGATGCCTCTAATTTCAGGAACAGATACATCAGCTTGAGCTGCAGGGTAATTACTGCACTTTGAGCTTCTAAGGGTGCTGGGATAATTCAGCTCATGTGATAATTGGTACTGTTCATCCTTCATACTAAGAGTATGATCACTGTGATGCCCAACATGTGAAAGGGTCAATGACATGTGAGTCCATGATAATTATAGAAGTTCACTTTCAGAAGAAAAAATTACAGATAATTTACTCTCCCCCTTGTCATCCAAGATGTTCATGTCTAAGTCTCTTCAGTCATTAAGAAATTATGTTTTTTCAGGAAAACATTTTAGGATTTCTCTCCATTTAATGGACTTCTATGGTGCCCCCGAGATTTAACTTCTAAAATGCAGTTTAAATGCAGCTTCAAAGGGCTTAAAACGATCCCGGCTGAGGAAGAAAGGTCTTATCTAGCAAAACAATCAGTTATTTTCTAAAAAAAAAAAAAAAAAATCAATTTATGTACTTTTTAACCTCAAATGCTGGTTTTGTCTAGCTCTGCGTAAACTCTTGAGTATTCCAGTTCATGACAGTTAGGGTATGTCGAAAAACTCCCATCTCATTTTCTTCAAAATCATCCTACAATGCTGTTTTACCTCTTTTTTTGGATCTTTGCATGTTCACTTTGTAAACACTGGGTTGGTACTTCTGCAGCGATATAGGACGGTTTTGAAGTTGGAGGTGAAAATGAGATGGGAGTTTTTCGACATACCCTAACTGTTTTGAACCGGAATACACAGAGTTCCCCCAGAGCTAGACATGATAGCATTTGAGTTGAAAAAGTATATAGACATTTTTTTAAATAACTGATCGTTTCGGTAGATAAGACCTTTCTTCCTTGGTTGGGATCGTTTAGAGCCCTTTGAAGCTGCAGTTTGGAAGTTCAAACTCGGGGGCACCATAGAAGTCAGAACTATACGGAGAAAATTCCTAAATTTCTTAAAAATATCCTCTTTTATGTTAGAAGAAAGAAATGTATACAGGTTTGTGAATAAATTACAGGAGGGTGAATAAATTATGACAGAATCTCAATTTTTGTGTGGACTATCCCTCATCTCATATTCGAAGAAAAAATAAATTTCATTTATTTTGTTAGTCAGTCACTTTACACATTAAATAATAATAATAATAATAATAATAATAATAATAATAATAATAATAATAATAATAATAATAATAATGCCAAACTACTTTATCTGTTTTTTTTTTTTCAATATTTAATCATTTTCATTATTTAAATCAGATTATTTTGTCATACATAACAGAAAAAATGAAAAACAACAACAATAAACTGCAAAGAATAGTTAATAAATGCATAAAAAACACCGTTTTTATATCGTGGCTGTAAAGCATTAGCATATTCAAATCAGTGTTATTTAAGAAAATTAGTATAGAAATATTATGGAAATTGTTAGAAATATTTATAGAAATATTTTAGATTCACTTTCATTTTTTATTTTCAAACTTGATTTTAATTTTAGTTTGTTTTAGTATTTTTTTAATAAAATTATTTTTAATATTGATATTTAGCTTTAATTTCAGTTTTACTAAGTTTAATATTTCAACTTCTATTTATTTTATTATTTTAAGTTTTTCATCTAAAATGTATATTTAATTTTATTTAAGGATTTTTCTTTTTACTTTCAGTTTTCATCTCGGTTTTAGTTTTTAAATATTTACATTTAGCTTTACCTTATTCATTTTTTAGTTTTAATTTTAGTAACTTGGTTACACTAGGATTCAACTGGGTTTTTCAGCTAATATTTATATTTTATTTAAACTATTTTTTTTCAGTTGTCATTTTAATTTTAGTTATTTTGACATGTTTAATATGTTATTTATTTTTATTAGTCTATAGTCACCAAGTCAACATTTCTAATTTTCAATTTTTTTAACTAATATTTATTATTTATTTTATTTTACATAACAAAAATGATTTTTATTCGTTTTAGTTTACGAAACCAACACTGACTCATGGTTCTAGCGCAGGGGTTTTCAAACCTGTCCTGGAGCCTCCCCTGCCCTGCACATTTTGCTTGTCTCTCTCATCTAATACACCTGATTCAAATCATCAGCTCATTAGTAGAGACTGCAAGACCTGAATTGGGTGTGCCTAATAAGGGAGACATACAAAATGTGCAGGGCAGGGGAGGCTCCAGGACAGGTTTGAAAACCCCTGTTCTAGCGTATTTGCACCTATTGTCTAACTTTAAGTGCTCAGGATTTTTTCTTAATTATAATATCAGGACAGTATCCTCCTGATATTTTTGATCCTACGCCTCTAATTTTTTTATTATACAGAAATGAAAAAACTTGCATACATAAAAAGAGATTGTATTTTTAAAAAATAAATGAATAGGTATAAAAAATTAAGTGTCATGTCACTGATCCAAATACACCAACAGTGCAGAAAAACAAACAAAAAAAAATCGCAATAAATGCACATACTTACAGACTTTGATCTAGCATTTAGGCTGTACTGACTGAGTTAAATCACTGAATACATTTCCTGTCACCTAGAGGCCCAGATTTGCATTATACTTGACAAACACTAGGCCCCAAATATCTGCTGTATCTCTGCTATTAATCAAAAGACACAAGAGGTTCCATGAAAGGTTTATTTGCATTCAGCTAAAGCTCCCTCAGCATAGCCCGTGCACCAGGTCCTTCACTGAATTGGTCTGGGGTATCATGTGAAGAAGGGAGGCAGGAGTTGTTAAGTGGACTGACTCATCTCTTTATAAAGGAGATGTTAAGGGTCTTTTTAAGGAGGAGGAGGAAGGCCAGTGCCTGGCCGTGGGGACACAAACCATCTCTTGGCATTGGAGCATTTGAAATTGACCTCCAGCGCACCTCTGCGAGAGCAGAGCGGGCATTTAGCAAACAGGCGATCAATTACAGCTTTTTAATTGGACGGCCTTTTAATGAAGCTACCGAATGCAGGGAGCTACACCTCTGTCAACGGGGGTCTCACATAAGGGTGGTCCCCATCAAAGCTGTGGTGACTTACTGGATTTACAGAACAACCATTATGCAAAAAGACACAGTGGCGCTTAAAGGAGCCGTTGTCCTCATGGATGCATCCTCTATCATGCTATATTCTCATCCCCTTAGGGATCTTAAATTGCTTCAGTACGTTTATGGCAAAAGCCCTATGATGGAGAGTACTGGGAAAAATCCAATAGCACATCATTTTTACGTTTATTGCTGCTCTGAACTTTGCTAAGTTCAAGAATTGAGCTCAAGGTGTCTTTCAAAGACCTTCCTCAGCGGTCATGTCAGGATGCTAACCCTTTCTCTGCTACTGATGCTTTGATCACTAATGTTAAAATGAACGCATCTCTTAAAGATTTCATTGTATGCCTTTCATATAATATATGAAAAACACAAAGACATTTCTGACCATCATCATTACATAAAAGGACAGATCACCCAAAATAAAAGTTCTATAATGACAACTTTCTGAAGATTTAAGCATTGTTATGGATATGGTATTCTTTGGTTTTCAAGCATTTTGTGTATTTAAACCCTTTCCAACAATGACTGTATGACTATGAGATCTATCGTTTCACACAATAAGGACAACTGAGGGACTCATATGCAACTAGTACAGAAGCTTCTAACATCATATATTAACATAAATTATACTACAGGGCCGTTGAATGCTTGAATCTGATTGGCTGATTATGTCCATGTTTTTTCCACAATATTACGTTTTATTATGTACGGAAAGCACATACTCTATTTCTCTCGCTCTCTCTTACTCACAGAGGCACACACATACAGTTAGCAATCACGTTAGCATTCGTGCTCACTCCGCTTTGCGTCCTGACTGCATCACTACCTCGGGTGTGCATTATTTTCTAAGAATTCTACGGCCCGTCGTCAATTATTCCTTACATACATATGTTAATGTATGTTTTTTTCCTTCTGGACCATCAGTCAGCATTAGAACCTTCTGTAATAGTTGCATATGAGTCCCTCAGTTGTCCTCAGTGTGAAAAGATAGATTTCAAAATCATACAGTCATTGTTGGAAAGGGTTCAAATACACAAAAATGCTCAAAAACCAAAAAAATTGTGGGACCTGAAAGATTTTGACTAAAGAACAGCAGGTAGTTTAGTTTCAGGACAAACAAGGGACTCAGGAACAACTACCACTAAACAAAAAAACACAGCTGTGGATCGTTCAGGTAAGAAGACAGTATTAAGAATCAAAGGGATGTAAACTTTTAAACAGGGTCATTTTTTATAAATTTAACTATTATTTTCTCTTGTGGACTATATGTAAACATCTTTTATGTGAAATATCTTATTAATTTCAGTATTAAGTAAATAATAACATGCATTTTGCATGATCCTTCTTATTTTGTTAAAATAATTAACATTTTGCAGATTGTGAAAGGGGGGTGTAAACTTTTGACCTCAACTGTTATATTTTATATTTTACTAACAGTCATCATAAAACTACCATCAGGAGTTAAACATAACAACCTAACATTATGAACTGCTTTTAATTTGAACATCATAACTACTACTAAACTAAACTTAAATAAAATACAGCACAAACATCATAGTATAAAGTATAAAATGATGGAAACAATATGATGGTTTTGGCATTCTTATTTTTAAGCACAACAAGTTTCTCTCCATCCATCTATGAGACTCAGTTGTTTTAACAGAACTGCAGATAAAGGCAGATCCTAGTTGGTTGGGCATAAAAATTGCTGTATGATTCCTGGATTGCACTGCAGATATTTCTTTCCAGGTCAATACGCAAAAAGATTTTAAAGACGAAAACCTCCGCCTTCACTTTTCCATTTAAGTTCAGCCCACCATTGGTTTTATTGCTCATTTAAAAGAGTTTTCCTGAAAAACTGCTCATTTCATGAGGTTAATTACATCTGAGGCCATAAAAGTAGGCAATGTAATTCAAAGTCACCGTCCAGTGTCTGTCTCCTCACTCATTTTAAAAAGAGTGCGCTGGTCTCCATCACGCCAAAGAGTAATGGATATAGACAGCCGTATTTGCATAGTTTGACACAGAGACTCAAACTAAGCAGATGAACAAAGAGAAAAAATGTAAATGTGCCTCACTTAAACCAACTCTTCAGACCGCCAAAGTTAAAGCTCCGGCCTCATCTACACTTGACCAAAAGAGCTTGAGCATTTATTTATTTAAAATCAGCCTGAATAAATGGCGCCCCTCGCTTCATGTCTATTGAGCCAAAAAGTTAAAACCACAGAAACCATCTACACACCGGATGTTTTATGGAAGGTTTAACAGTAAAATGTAAAAGGCTCATTAGGTGCTTCTCGGTGCCATTCGGCTCTTATGGGGGCATATGCAATTCATATCTGAAGTGCCACGCGCCGTTCAAATAAGACAGAGGGAATTATGCCAGGGACTCAGTCAGCAGTGTTATTAGGCTGGTTCCAGAAAACTTTTTTTAAGTAGCAGAAGAGTCGAATACTAAAGAAGTCTCGCTAGCTGGAGACGAAGGAGGCTCAGCGCGCTCTCATGCCTTCAGCCCCAGGGCATACCGGGATGCCGAGGGTGACTGCAGGTAAACTGATAGGGCACATCATTACCATCCCCACACACACCCCTGCGGAAACCGAACCAAAGCATAAGAAAAGGAGAGCTTCAGCTTCCCATCTGCAATTCAGATGACCCTGCCGCTGCCTGGTTTGTGGGCGCACAGGGTTTGTGTTCGCCGCGTCACGTCTGTATCCCTCGCCCGTGTGCCGCGAAGGTGAGTGACAGCAGGTGGGGATGTGGACCAATTAAACGCAGACTGTTTGGTTTGATGAATGTCCCAGTCTGGTGGGCTTGGCGAGAAGCACAGGTGAGCAGAGGCAATGTGCTGCCCACAGCTGTCGCAGTGAATAAGAGCAAACATACTGAGGAGAGATCAGCCGTGCCGCAACACTCTGGAGAGGCGGTCTGCCTCTGTCCCGTCTCAAAAACTCTACGGCTCCCTCACCTGTCTCTCCCTCTCTCCGTTCCTTCAGCAGCCTTATAAACATTGACAGTTATGCTCCGGCGGTAATGAGTACGGTGTAACCGACTGGCTGGGAGCTCACATTCGTTCCCTCGACTTTGCGTGGCAACCGGAGGAAATAAAACCGCTGCCAAGCGTAAGAAAACAGACTCCCGCTTTGACGCTTTTTCATCAAGTGCGAATTACATGCTAGTCACCGCCCTCTTTAGCCCATGACTCGTTGAGAAAAGGGGATGAACACGTTACATATGCAGTCATTAAGCTTTTATGTCATCTCTGGCACAGCAGGGGGGTTCGCTCAGATCAGGTACAGTGTTTGCTCTAAAAAGCGGGTTTGCGTTTTCTTCCTTTTGCCAGGCTCGGCTGGTACCGATCTCTGCGCAGCCTCAAATAAAATTTCAGAAAACAGATTTTCATGCAAATGCCGGACATTAAACCATGCAAACAAAGCACCGAGGGAGATCTACTGCCAAAAAAAATCTTGTCAAGGTAACAAAACACTTTGTGAGTTTGGAAGACGCTTTTGTGCTGAAAGAACGTCAGATCTTAGAATGAAAGGCTCAGATATTCAAGTGCTATGCAAGTTAACAACATAAAACCAGAGTCTTGACAACACAGACTGAAACCTATCACACCTGGAATACATAGAGAGATAATACAAACTGTAGTTCAATTTAATCACTGCCTTAAATAAGGAGAGATTTTCTGACACCAATCACTTACTGTACATTACTACCTCCACAATTCACACTTGAGAAAATGCATGATTTTCCCTCATTTAAAAAAAAAAAAAAAAAAAAAATTATATATATATATATATATATATATATATATATAATATATATATATATATATATATATTTTTTTTTTTTTAAGCACATGGTCGCTTAGTCATGTATCTGAGCATTAAATATGAAATAATCTGGTTGATGTTATTGATTTATCCCATGCAGAATGAGTGCCTAATTCTATCTATGCCATACAGCACACCAAGGCAAAAACGTCTGGCAAAAACTTCACTGTGATCTTTAAAAGAAAGCCCCTTTTTGTATAAAATGACGCCTTTAATGTTATGCAGCCATTCTATGGAGCGCTATGTAGATCACCTAATCGTTATGAGGTGAGAAGGTGAGAGTAACGTGCTAATTTTGCACTTCCCACTAACAACAAATGTTGAAAATAACACCATGTGGTGGATTTGTGGTCATGTATCCCACACACTTATTATACACACACACACACACACACACACTGGTGCGCTCTTTACAAACAAAACCATTATTTTTAAGCTCTGCATTCTAGGAGCAAAAAAAAGCTTTAGATTTCACATCAGCTATGTTTGGAATGGAATACTAACATGCTACTCAACACCGTGCAGCATTTACAGTGTATTATGCTATTATTCTTTAAATAGTATGCTCAACAAATACAAACCTAAACCGCTTTCTATTGTAAAATAAAGCATTTAATAAAACTACTACTACTAATAATAATATTACATTTTATTTTACGAAACAACAGTAAAACTACAACAAAACAACAACTAGGATTTGTGGCTTTCTTCATGTCTTTGCTTTGCTTTGCTTTAAAAACATAAAACCATATAGTGTTGTTTTGGCATAAAACTAGTTTAAGAGCCATGTTATTCTTGTTAATGCACATCGAAGACTGACGTGGAAGAAAAGAAATTGTTGTCATTTTTGTTTTCTTTGCACACAAAAAGTATTCATTACATTACGGTTGAACCAATGATATCACATGGATATTTCAATGAAGTCCTTACTACCTTTCTGGACCTTGAATGTGGTAGTTGCATTGCTGTCTA
This sequence comes from Garra rufa, assembly GCF_049309525.1. Taxonomy (NCBI): domain Eukaryota; kingdom Metazoa; phylum Chordata; class Actinopteri; order Cypriniformes; family Cyprinidae; genus Garra; species Garra rufa. Next base: position 26,696,198 of record NC_133376.1, read on the forward strand.
TGCAGGGTCAAAAAACTCTGGATTTCATCAAAAATATCTTAATTTGGGTTCTGAAGATGAACGAAGGTCTTACTAGTTTGAAATGACACAAGGGTGAGTAAATTATTAATGACAGAATTTGTATTTTTGGGTAAACTATTCCTTCAAAGGATCTGAGAGATTTATGAACAAGTCTCAATACAAATTTGGAAAGACAGTTGGCTCATGTTGCATTTTCAAATGCATGTTATAAGCAACAGCAACATTTACTGTGACCGATCTGCTCGGAAGCACTGAAAACACCAGATAATAAACTTCCGTGTAAAAGAACACAATGCCGCATTTCACACTGAAACACAGATAATTAGACTATACATTTATGCAACTACATTGCAACCCTTTTTTGATTTAATAAATTGCACCAACCTGCAATTACAACTGTAGAATATATTCGCCAATGCGATTCTTACTCACATTTGGCACTTGAGAGTGTTCATTTCAGACCTTGGCTCAGATTTCCAGCACACAGTTGCTAGATGACGCAGAAAATGTATTTAAAAACACATTTCTGATTCACATGGGTCATACTTCTCAGGTTGGAAAATGTGACAATCTGGCAAATCTAGCAAAATCACAGAAAATATGTGACCCTGGACCACAAAAACAGTCTTAAGTAGCACGGGTATATTTGTAGCAGTAGCCAAAAATACATTGTATGGGTTCTTTTATGCCAAACATCATTAGGATGTTAAATTCATTAAACTCATAAGATCATGCTACATGAAGATATTTAGTTAATTACATAAATATATCAACATGCATTGCTAAAAAATATTTTGGACAACTTTAAATGCGATTTATTTTATTACACCCTCAGATTCCAGATTTTCAAATAATTGTATATCGGCCAAATATTGTCCTATCCTGACAAACCATACATCAATGGAAAGCTTATTTATTTTGGTTTTGTGGCCCAGGGTCACATATAGAAATATGACATTCCCCCACTATGCATAGATTACATAATATTTATACTACGGAGACATTGAATGCTTGAATCTGATTGGCTGATGTTTCAAGGTGTGCATTATTTTCAGGGAAACGCACGGCGAACGTAGTTCCAGGCAGCTCTTGACCACATTACATGTCTATATTACTTCGCCACACGATTTTAGTTATCTGCTTACCCTCAGGGCATCCAAGATGTAGGTGACTTTGTTTCTTCAGCAGAACACAAACAAAGATTTTTAAAGGAAACCGGTGTAGTCTGTCAGTCAAATAATGGCAGTGGATGGACACCAAATTTTAAAAGTAAAAAAACCATGCACAGACAAATCCAAATTACACCCTGCGGCTCGTGACGATACATTGATGTTCTAAGACACGAAACGATCGGTTTTTGCGAGAAACTGAACAGTATTTATACCATTTTTTACCTTTGATACACAGCCACGTCCAACTGTCCTGAGCACGAGCTTTTCATTCGGCTCATTACATGTGAACGCGCTCTGGCATAGAATACGCAAACGCCGTAAGGGGAAATCGGTGAAAAGTCCCGGATGAGTTTGCGCAAGCAAATCGTTTAGCTTTAAATCGGTTTGAACAATCAGGATAAGCGCAAGTAATTACCATTTTGAATAGCTGCTATACCCACAATCTCTGTGCACTGTGTAAACAATGAGTGTCGTATACATGCGACAGATCGCTTCCGGCGTTTGCGTATACTACGCCAGAGCGTGTACACATGTAACGAGCCTGATTCTAAACTCGTGCTCATGACAGATGGACGTGGCTGTGTATCAAAGGTAAAAAATGATATAAATACTGTTCAGTTTTTCGCAAAAAACGATCGTTTCGTGTCTTAGGACATCTATGTATCGTCACGAGCCGCAGGGTGTAATTTGGATTTGTCTGTGCGTGGTTTTTTTACTTTTAAAGATTTGGTGTCCATCCACTGCCATTATTTGGCATTTCGTATCTTAGGACATCAATGTATCGTCACAAGCCGCAGGGTGTAATCTGGATTTGTCTGTGCATGTTTTTTTTTTTACTTTTAAAGGTCTGGTGCCCATCTAATGCCATTATTTGGCTGGCAGACTGCACCAGTTTTCGTTAAAAATCTTTGTTTGTGTTCTGCTGAAGAAACAAAGTCACCTACATCTTGGATGCCCTGGGGGTAAGCCCTGTAATATCTCTCTCCCTCTCTCTTGCCATTTGTCTACCTGTCTGTTGGTGTCTAAATTTCATTATTGACTGCATTAGTTTGCTATCAAACGCTCAAGGGTCATTAATTGGTCTAAAATGACGTTTTGGAATTTGAAACGAAGGCATTGGATGAGCTAAGTAAGAAATGACTCTTACTCACAATAGCATTTTAAGGACAAAAACTGGACGAATGTCTTGAAATATATCATCTGATCGATGTCTTGAGGTATGTTAACCATAATATAAGCTTTGCATCGTGGCTGCATCACCACCTCGGGTGTGCATTATTTTCTAAAAATGGAACCGAAGTCAATTATTCCTTACATATACACATTAAATATATACTGGAGAAATAGCTATTACATTGTATGCTATTCCAAATACAGGCAGGTGTTGATCCCCAATGCAGCAAATCAAATTGGATTTCAGGAAAGTACCAAATATATGAGTCCCTCATTCTCCCTCACCTGCTACTCGACCCCGAGGTGAAGGTCGTTGGCCAGCCGTCGTCTGACAAGCCAAATCCCCTTTTCTGAGCGTTTGTGTCTACACACTAATCAGCATCCATTAGCGAATGCAGGGAGCAAAGACCGGCTGGCCTAATTTATGTGAACAGCAACAACAAAGCTTAACACAATCCCAAGGTGTCATCAAAGTGATCCATCTCTCTGGCTAAACACCTGCTGTCTGAATGAAGTCTCTCAGGTCCCATGGCGCGGCTTTCGAAAGCAGGAAGCCGTGTCAGCGGGAGTGAAGGCGCTCAATTCGCATCACCTACACTGCATCTGTCAGGAGTCTCTGTACCAGTCACGACCAGCCCTCACCAGGCTCTCAGAGCTCTAAACATTATTTAATGGAGGAAATATTGATGTCAGAGGGAAATAAAATAGTGTTTCACATTTCGAGGAAGGTAGTCTGTGTGTATGCGGCCAGGCGTGGGCAGGCACGAGCGTATAGAATTTTAATATGTGGTCTAGTTTATCTATCTGTGCTTGTTTTCCTCCCATCTGCTCTGACCCGAGTTTGCAGAATGCAGTTGTGTTGGTAGGAATCCGAGGCACTGATTGCTAATTACAGTACTTGCTTGGTTTGTATGGTAACATGTAGAGGGGACTTTGCTGGCGTTGATTACCCTGGGGAAGTGTTACATGTGTACTGCCCCCTGGTGGTTTAATTCAAAATCCATGGACACTGCATTTGTATTAAACTCTGATGGTTGTTGCAACATAAACTGGTGAATACAGAAACATAATTGTTAATTGATTTCTGAATATGACTTCTGATAAAAAGAGAAGTGATCTAAAAAGAGAAAAGAGAAAAATTGATTTCATCATGCCTTTTGTGAGATTACAGCTTGAACACTGTGCCTGTTGACAGTAATAGCTTTTGAGAGGAGACGATAAAAGCTTTATTATGATATAGACAACTAACAAAAGATGTCGGGGTGCAAAATACATACACCAGTCATTAAACGCCCATATTTGTTTCAGATTTGTTTCAGCGCACACAGCATGGTATTTGTTGCTCTGTCCTGCTGCTCAAATGCTGTTGACAGCAAGCAGCTTTAATCCAAGAGAGTAAATCCCCTTCTATTCCCCATTCATGCTCCTTCACACATGGGTGACTGGCAGCTGCTTTTGTAAATAATTATAAAGTTCCTGGCAGAAAGCGATCATGTGTTGGAGGCATGTCTGTTCGGCCATGTATCAGACCCTCCCCTTTACCCAGCAGCCCCTTCATCAACAGGTCTCTAAGTGCACTGCGGCTTTCACTATGTGATAAATGCTTGTGAGATGGCTGTCGAATAATGACAAAAAAGGCGCACTGTACAACAGCCTGGGGGAAAAAAAAAAAAAAACATGAATATGCATGATGTTCACTGTGAGGTTCGCCTCCATGTCTCTAGCTGAAAACTAAATTATTTACAGCAGTGATCTCTTGACACAGCACTAAACGATGTGCATGGAAAAAATTTAGACATGCATACAGACAAAATGTCCTAAAAGCAACAGCTGATATGTCATAATACTGTGCATCAGTGGGATAAATGGATTTAATAAATGATTAAATAAAGAATTAATGCAGGATATGTAGCTGCATGACCTGCCCTGCATTTTATAATAATATTTGCAAGTACAGATACCATTAATGTGTTTTTTTTGGGGGGGGTTTCAAAAACATGAAGCACAGAATCAGACATTATACATTGCGAGATAAAGAAGGAAAAAAACATTTCGTGCACGGAGTCACAGATTAATGTTGTCACACCTGTTACGGTTGTGGTATGCTAGTCACAACAACTGTCACTCTCCCGTGAGACATCCACGGGTGTCAGGATATCATGACAAGTACTTGTCAACAAAAAACAAAATCTCTTTCCATCTCCCTTCCTCTCCATCTAGCAAAATAATATATATTTAACAACACAGCTCACCAAAAATTGAATACTGTGTTGGCGTTTACTCAACATCATGTTCCAAACCTGTTTGAGTTCCAAACCTTTTTAAGTATAACCTAAAGAAGGATGTTTAGCAGAACGTTCATGCTGTTTTCTATCCACCTTTTACTTCAATGTGGTAGTATGCCTATGTGTGAGACTCCCGGTTCATTTTCTGCTATAGGGAAATAAGGAGAAGAATAACAATGTGCAGTAAATAGTTAAACTGCACTAATTAAGATAATACATTCAAATATATTATAACATATAATTTGCAGTATCAAGAAACAAAACAACCCATTCCAAAGCAATCTGTAGAAAACTGCCCAAACAATGCTTGTAAATCTTTTGGATATGTGACTAAATCTTCACTCTGGGCAACTAAATGATGTCTGACATTAGTCGTCGGCGAATAAATTTTTTGATTTTACTCGCCAGTGTGTGAGTTCGAGGCTAAGTGTTGGTTTCGAACAGATCACTGAACACTTGTCATTTCACCCTGTCAAGAGATCTGTGGTATTTTTCAATTCATCTCAATGGATGCAAAGCGCACCTGTATTTGGTGTACGGTAAAATCTAGTTTGAAGGCGCACGACTCGCTATCGCTTTGCTGAGAGCACTGTTTCTTACACATACTCAAAGAAAGAAAGAGAGAGTGAGAGAGTCTTACATTCCATGCAGAATTGACACCCTATATACAAATTATATTTTTTGTTGTATTTTCCTGTCGAAATAAAGTTAATTTGGAAATCTTCAGGTTTTATGAACGACCATAAGATACTGCCAGATTCTCTGGTAGTGGGCGGAACTAATGTGCAAACAGCAATTTCATTGGCTGGTGCTCATCAATTATGAGGTCAGCAGCTACTTAATCCATAGTGTGTTTTATACTGTTATTATTAGAACAGTATGCAAAGTTGTTAATCAAATAAGTACATGTTAAATATATTGTCTCTGAAAAGAAAGAGTCAACTCTGAACCGTCTTAACGAATTGTCATTTTTATTTTATAAATTTCTTTGTGCTAATATGTGCAGCTAGTGCCTAGTGCAGCTTTAGGTTTCCAGGTAAACCACAATATTACCATCTTACTGAAATAGTTTGATAATTTGTTGGAAACTCACTATTTCCTAAGAATGTGTTGATGTGTTGAGTTGTTCTAATTACTTTGTTTAATAATGAAGAATGTAGACATATTTTGGTTTACAAAATATGTTTTTTATCAGTTAGCCACATTAGAATTTAGCTAATGTGTCCACCATTAGGCTATTGTTATTGTTGTGCTTACAGTTTAGCAGCTAAACTTTGGCTGTGGGCACGATTCGCTTGCATTGTATACGGAAAGATTAATCACAACAGACTTGGCCAGCTGACCAATCAGAGCAGAGTAGGCTTATGGAATGGAAGGATTTACAGACCTTAAGTTTAGAACTGCTTTGAATGAACTGTTTTGAAATCATTGCAAAATGGTTCTAATATTAAATGTTTATTCTGAGAAAATTACAATGTTTTCTGACCTTAGATGCATTTAAACCTGTTGTAGGGGACTCCAACGCAATATTAGGACTCTTTAAAATACTATATGACGTGCTCTTTAAGAATCACCACCAGTCCTAGTTCAGTAAAAAATTACAAATATACATTCATACATGGTTACCAGGCTTTAAGTCTAATTAAATAATGCTTGATTATCATATAATATTATAATGCTTGACTGACTGATGTTAAGAGTGTACTTTAAGATATTTAAAAAGCTGTGCCATCAGTCTGGCGAGTAAAAAATTAACTAGCCAATGGTGATTCTATTGCCAATGTGTTCGTAGAAGGTTGGCAAACAAGTTATATTCACTCTGACAGCTCTAACACAGCTATCAAATCTCATTCAAGTAAATTTAAATATGACATTCATTTTTCTAATGCCATGTTTGACGTCAATGATGCAAAACATCATTGGTTCTCATGTGTCTTGTAGCCCATGTGATGTGCCAAATTTAAATATGCACATATTCAAATCACACAAATGAGATTTGAGAGCTATAGCAATGGGGGAGAGTGAATAATGACTTTGCGTCAGTCTGTTTGTCACACAAAGCTTAGTATTTTTTGTCAGTTTTGGAGCTTAACAGCCTCTGGTCACCATTAACTTCCATTGTACAGCATTTCTCATATCCTTTGTGTTCAGCAGAAGAAAGAAGTCCATACGAGTTAAGTAAACAATGACAAAATTTTAATTTCTGAGTGAAGTATCTCTTGAAATCCCTCTTCATAAATGTATTTTTAAATACAGGCTGCATACCTCTGTTTAAACATTTCTTACCTCACCTCCTCAGCAAAGAACAAACTCTGCCAGCTTCCAGCAGCTACACAGGAACCACATTCACATTCCAGTGAGACGAAGCACATGCTTCCTCTCATCGGAACTGCAGCACACACCTGTGCGTCTCCTTGTGCACCTCCATGAGAGAGAGAGCAGCTATCTTCAGGCAGTCTCAGTTCACCTGACGCCTCGCCGGAATTAAATTACCACTTGGCCAAGGAGCCGGAGCTGAACAGTAATGAACTGCACTCGTGCCATATGTACCAGTTATGAAGTCAAGATTAGCCGGACGAAAACAGGGGCCGCAGTGATTCGCGGCAGAATTAATAAGCAGAGCCCTAATAGCCCAGCAGTAGCAACATCTGAGCCGTGACTGGCTCTGACAGGCCTCCCCGTGTCGCTTCATAGATGTGTAGCCCTGTTTCGCTGCGGAGCAGGTCTCATTTAGAGCGCATTTCAATAAGCCAGCTTTAAAAAGACGTGACACCCCGGCTTTTCAATTCACATCTGTGTATAACGCTATTTGGTATTTGGGTGTATTTCATTCTCACCCTTAGAAAATAAAAGGCGCGATCTCTGCAAATACAAGCAGAAGCATTTTCACATGGGAAATTGGGAGTATATTACTGCAGAAATGTGTCAAATCCAAATATGGTTAAATTGGAACATTTACATGTTCTCATCCAGGACACAAGCAGATGGTCGATAATTTGTGTGGGTAAAAATATACTGACCTTTAGGAACGCGTCTCACGCCTCTCGGACCACCGCTGAATCTAATGATGTCTCAGTTAAAATGCTGTTTTGAGGTTTAGCGCAGTATTTTTGTACTATTTGATTATGGATTTATTTATGCACATAAGCACTGGAGGAGACATTATAATATCTGGAACGCTTTAGCTTTTCTGCAAAACACATACATCATATCTGTCTGAGTCATGATGTGTTATTAAAGTTTGCAGAAGAGTAACTTTTAGCACAAACACAGAACTTGACAACTTGAACGTTTGACACCGTAGCATCCTACGGTCTACTCCATTGTGCCAAATCAACAGCATGCTGAGGGATTTCTGCTACACTCAGTGTGCTTTTCCTGTGTTACTTTAATAAATCTTTCATAAATCTGCAGGGTCTATAGCTTTATTTAACAGAATAAAAAAAAAGTCAGTTGACATAAACTATTTAGAAACTACTTAAAAGTGTGTCCATACTTAATTTTAAGTGCTTGTTACATATCTGGGTTGTGCCTTCCTAGAGCTTCATGTAACATTTGTCTCTTACTTCCATTTGTTGTGATTTAGCATAGTGAACATTATTTCAAAGATTTATATACACATGTATGGGTCATTTGGTCAATTGGTGAATAGAAGTGTCCGCAGGTCCGCATGCGCGACCAAAATGAGAAAATGTGCTGTGTAAATAAGTTCAGAGCGCGCATTTAGTGCAGCTGTTAATGTACAATTACCATTTTAGATCAACAAACTGTAATACTAAGATTTCTTTTCAAACTGATTTATAGGTTATTCGATGCTGTTTTCAAACCACAAAACAAAAACGTGACATTTCATTCACTGACACTCTTCACTGAAGGTTCTTTAATCGGAAGTGCTAATACTGAAGGCCATCCGCGACTCTTTCTTTCTTTCTTTCTTTCTGGTTTTAATGGCGGATCGCAACCAGCTTGTTCAGGTGCATACCACCACCTACTGTACCGGTGTGTGCTACTTCTGTGCTTATGTTCTGCTGTGCTCTAGACCTGTATCCTTAAGATAATTAAACAAAACCTTACTACATTCCTACATTTTCTCACCTGCCCCCAAAATCCCCTTCAAACTCCATTCTTGTTCCAGCTCATACATCTTATCTTGCAAGATTCTCCTTTCTGAACTATATTTTTTACATCTCATAATAATATGCTCTACGGTTTCTGGAACATTACAGTCTTATCTGGCATTTTTCCATCAAAAACAGGGTTGATTTTAAAGCAGTATGTCCAAGTCTTAATCTTGATATAATCACTTCTTCTCTTCTGCATTTCCCCTTAAAAACCATCTCTAGGTTACGTATGTAACCTCGGTTCCCTGTTCTCAGGGAACCAAGGTTACATACGTAACCTAGAGACGTTCCCTTTCGAAGGGAACTCACTGCGTCCTCTAGAGGGCGCTTTGGGGAACGGATATACCCACGCTGCCATGCTAAGGGGAGTGCATGCTATGACAGCGAGCACTAAGCATCAATTCTGAAAGGAATTCCCCCTACTAGGACGTGGTGACTGCTGTCAAAACGTTGTCCCCCACGGCCAAAGGCCTGAACTGTTACCCACTTACCTGGATTGGGTTAGAACCCAGGGCACAGCTCTAGGCTTAGAATTAGAGAAATTCCTTCTGGGGGAAACGGCTAAGTTTCAAAGGAGACTTAGACTTGTCAGAACAAGGAGCTACCATGACGGGCCTAGTTCCCTCAGGAACTGGCTCCCATATGAGGGCAGCAAACCTGTCCTGGGTCCGTTCAGAAAAGGGCCACTAGCAGTGGCGCGCCCTGATAGTGGATGGTCGGTAGACATCAACAGTGATATCTAAAGAGTTGAACCCAGGGGACCGGGGTTGTAAGCAAACTCCAATAAATGGGAACGAGGTGAAGACGCATGACCCATACCATAAAGGGTTTAAGGAAGAACCCATAACTCGGTGGGAACTTACCACACATGTGGATTTTATAGAAGTGCCCCAGATGTCTGTGCACTTACCACTCTTGTGGATTTTATAAAAGATGCCCAGGCGTAGTGTGGGACACTTACCGAAATGATCGGATTTAAGGAGTGTGTTTTTCCAGGGGGTTTCACTACAGCTCCATGGCTTTACAGGCTGTGTGGACCACGGCCCGGTCCACACAGCCTGTAAAGGTCAGGCAATCCCATGAAGGTGGGTTGGCACTCGTAGAGGACCCTTCCAAAGAAGGAGCTGGCGTAACCCGACAGGAGCGAAAGCTCTCACTGTTACCCTTCGTAGAGGGGAGCATACATCCAGATTACAAGGCTGGAGAGTAAAAACCTGAAGTATGAAGGTCAAGCTCCTAACCCTGAAGCACAGGGAGGAAAACTTGGCCACCAAGGAGTGGTGCTCTGTTTTAGTGAACCCTTGAGAAAGGGGGCACGCCAACGTCCTTGTAGAAGGTTAGTTACTCTCAAAGTCTACCCAGGGTAGACTCCCAACCCTAAGAAGGGAGGAAGACTTTCCGCCCGGGGATGGTGCTCTGAAGGGAACCCTAGACAGTAGGGGAGCTATAAGGTCAGTTCCAAAACCCTGCGCACAGGGAGGAACGCGAGTTCTTATGCTCTAAAGGACCCTTGCCTCAGAAAGGGGAGCACTGGGTGCCTTATAGAATTCTGGGAGCTCCAGAATTAAATCATGAG
>NC_133376.1:26707045-26739586 GCF_049309525.1 Garra rufa
GATAAATCGAGTGTCGAGCACCAATGAATTTATCAGGTTATCAACGTATCAGGTTGTAGTTTCCTTCGTGCTCGACACTCGACTTATCGTGACTACATTTAAGATGGCGGCGACTGCTCTGTTCCTGGTGGAAGATGTCTGTATAAATCTACTTGTAAATAAACTACCGGTGCTTTTTCTGAGTTCTCAATGTCTCGTTTTAAATGTCAGGGCCCTAGGAAGTCTACCGATGAAGTGTGGAGCTACTTTGTGCCTCGTAAATGGCGTAAAACAGTGATTTATTTACATGGCTTTTCCGATGCCCTGTTCACTCTCATAGACAGCCTGTTGTGAGCGTCGGCTAACTGACCCCAGATTTCGGACAGCTGGACACAAACCGAGATGAAATATGCAAGGTACGTTCACACTCGGTATCATGATTCAATACACTTTAGGTCAATATCACACCGGAGTTCTCCTTTAATTAGAATAAGATAGATATCTAGTTTATTACTCTATAACAACTTTAGACATTTACTCTGTATTCTTTTCGCCATCACTGAGTATAACATGTCCACCCCTTTATCTACCTTCCCTCTTTTTGTTAAGGGTTAACTTGTATTACATTTTTAATATTTTAAACTGTATCATTTAGAAATAAACCATACTTTACCAAGCAATCATCGAAGAGATCCTCTTCTTTCTCACCAAGGTAGATAATGAGGCTGCGGATGACAGATTCACGTCTCCCTTCAATGCTTTGATTCTGTGAAAATATAACGTATTTACATAATTTTTATTCATACAACCACATTTAGTAAATTTTTTTCTCTTTTGAAAATGTGCCTTTCTCCAAAGCAACTCCAAAGAGGAAGACATCAAGCATGCCAAGAGGTGCTACTAAAACAGTTTCTTGTATTGTTAGAAAAATATAAATTAACATTGGGGGAGGGATTAAAGAATAAGTGATTAAAGATAAATGAATAAGTGATAAGTAATAAGCAATTTACAAATTTAAATGTTCAGTTAGGTTTTACAATTATTAACTTCTTTCTTACTTTATTTAATTTAGCCTCAAATGAATACTCTTCTTTGGACAAAAAAAAGCATTCTGATACATTTAATCATGACAACAGGTACATTTAAGTTAGCTTAGCATAGCATCTAATGTAAACAACTATTTAGATAATTAAGGTTAACGTTACTTTTGGTCCGTAATCAAAAAATATTGCTGCTCACTCTAAAATGTAAGTCTAGCGTAATAATAACGTATATGATCCCGTGCGGCTCGATACAGAACGACATATAAGGTATAAGTTACATAAAATTTAACGTTAAAAGTTTAAAGACTAACATTACATCGATTAACACTTTGTAGCATTTCAAATACAAATTATTCTAATGGAAATGCCCGAAATGGCGTCGAGAACATGTAACTTATTTTGATAAGCGATTGCCTTTCTCCATACAAGGAACATTTTTTTTTACACGATAAATGGTGCTTTGTGGATCTCTAAGTTACACTATTAACGATACAAACAGGAAATGAATTATGAAACAACACTGAAATAGGCTATTGCTAATTGCATGTAAGATTACATTCTTAGCGATTAAGATGAACATTAATCGGGAGTCTGGAAAATGAGAAACAGATCAAACTTTCACACGAATCCATGTTTTATCACATCCAAACAGAAAGATAAACTTACCTGGAACATTACAAACTCCAGCCCAAACCACGTAGTACCTCCTGTGATGATCCCCAACGTATTGATCCACAGCCCGGGTAAAGAGTCTCCAATCACGCATGTGCAGTTTCAAACGCGTTATTTGAAATTTGAACTTTGAGTTTGAACTTTCAAAGTACAATGTACTTAATATTACTAGGTTTATGTGCAGTGACTCTAAACCATTTAAATATTACAAGTAAATACATAATAATATTTAACTGTTTCCACTGAGTTAATTAATTACATGAATTAAATGTGTACATATTTTAACTTTTACTTAGAAAATTCTAGTTGTAGTTGAAACGTACTTTTACAATGTAAAAATCACGATGGTTAATTTAATATATTTTACCACACCAAAAAATCATTTTTTTCAGTGTAGCTGATGAGACTGGAACCCTGACCCATACAATTTACAAATAGCCATGCCCACTCTTACATTAAGAAAAAAGTGAATACAATGGATGTGAATAGTGACTAAGAGCTTGACTAGTCAATACCACAAAAATCAACCCATTCCAAAGCAATCTGTAGAAAACTGCCCAAACAGTGCTAGTAAATATTTTGGATATGTGACTAAATCTTCACTCTGGGCAACTAAATGATGTCTGACATTAGTCGTCGGCGAATAAATTTTTAGATTTTACTCGCCAGTGTGTGAGTTCGAGGCTAAGTGTTGGTTTCGAACAGATGTATTTTTGCTCACTGAACACTTGTCAGTTCACCCTGTCAAGAGATCTGTGGTATTTTTCAATTCATCTCAATGGATGCAAAGCGCACCTGTATTTGGTGTACGGTAAAATCTAGTTTGAAGGCGCACGACTCGCTATCGCTTTGCTGAGAGCACTGTTTCTCACACATACTCGAAAGAAAGAGAGAGTGAGAGAGTCTTACATTCCATGCAGAATTGACACCCTATATACAAATTATATTTTTTGTTGTATGTTCCTGTCGAAATAACAAAGTTAATTTGGAAATCTTCAGGTTTTATGAACGACCATAAGATACTGCCAGATTCTCCGGTAGTGGGCGGAACTAATGTGCAAATAGCAATTTCATTGGCTGGTGCTCATCAATTATGAGGTCAGCAGCTACTTAATCCATAGTGTGTTTTATACTGTTATTATTAGAACAGTATGCAAAGTTGTTAATCAAATAAGTACATGTTAAAGATATTGTCTCTCAAAAGAAAGAGTCAACTCTGAACCGTCTTAACGAATTGTCATTTTTATTTTATAAATTTCTTTGTGCTAATATGTGCTGCATAGTGCAGCTTTAGGTTTCCAGGTAAACCACAATATTACCATCTTACTGAAATAGTTTGATAATTTGTTTAATAATGAAGAATGTAGACATATTTTGGTTCACAAAATATGTTTTTTATCAGTTAGCCACATTAGAATTTAGCTAATGTGTCCACCATTAGGCTATTGTTATTGTTGTGCTTACAGTTTAGCAGCTAAACTTTGGCTGTGGGCACGATTCGCTTGCATTGTATACGGAAAGATTAATCACGACAGACTTGGCCAGCTGACCAATCAGAGCAGAGTAGGCTTATGGAATGGAAGGATTTACAGACCTTAAGTTTAGAACTGCTTTGAATGAACTGTTTTGAAATCATTGCAAAATGGTTCTAATATTAAATGTTTATTCTGAGAAAATTACAATGTTTTCTGACCTTAGATGCATTTAAACCTGTTGTAGGGGACTCCAACGCAATATTAGGACTCTTTAAAATACTATATGACGTGCTCTTTAAGAATCACCACCAGTCCTAGTTCAGTAAAAAATTACAAATATACATTCATACATGGTTACCAGGCTTTAAGTCTAATTAAATAATGCTTGATTATCATATAATATTATAATGCTTGACTGACTGATGTTAAGAGTGTACTTTAAGATATTTAAAAAGCTGTGCCATCAGTCTGGCGAGTAAAAAATTAACTAGCCAATGGTGATTCTATTGCCAATGTGTTCGTAGAAGGTTGGCAAACAAGTTATATTCACTCTGACAGCTCTAACACAGCTATCAAATCTCATTCAAGTAAATTTAAATATGACATTCATTTTTCTAATGCCATGTTTGACGTCAATGATGCAAAACATCATTGGTTCTCATGTGTCTTGTAGCCCATGTGATGTGCCAAATTTAAATATGCACATATTCAAATCACACAAATGAGATTTGAGAGCTATAGCAATGGGGGAGAGTGAATAATGACTTTGCGTCAGTCTGTTTGTCACACAAAGCTTAGTATTTTTTGTCAGTTTTGGAGCTTAACAGCCTCTGGTCACCATTAACTTCCATTGTACAGCATTTCTCATATCCTTTGTGTTCAGCAGAAGAAAGAAGTCCATACGAGTTAAGTAAACAATGACAAAATTTTAATTTCTGAGTGAAGTATCTCTTGAAATCCCTCTTCATAAATGTATTTTTAAATACAGGCTGCATACCTCTGTTTAAACATTTCTTACCTCACCTCCTCAGCAAAGAACAAACTCTGCCAGCTTCCAGCAGCTACACAGGAACCACATTCACATTCCAGTGAGACGAAGCACATGCTTCCTCTCATCGGAACTGCAGCACACACCTGTGCGTCTCCTTGTGCACCTCCATGAGAGAGAGAGCAGCTATCTTCAGGCAGTCTCAGTTCACCTGACGCCTCGCCGGAATTAAATTACCACTTGGCCAAGGAGCCGGAGCTGAACAGTAATGAACTGCACTCGTGCCATATGTACCAGTTATGAAGTCAAGATTAGCCGGACGAAAACAGGGGCCGCAGTGATTCGCGGCAGAATTAATAAGCAGAGCCCTAATAGCCCAGCAGTAGCAACATCTGAGCCGTGACTGGCTCTGACAGGCCTCCCCGTGTCGCTTCATAGATGTGTAGCCCTGTTTCGCTGCGGAGCAGGTCTCATTTAGAGCGCATTTCAATAAGCCAGCTTTAAAAAGACGTGACACCCCGGCTTTTCAATTCACATCTGTGTATAACGCTATTTGGTATCTGGGTGTATTTCATTCTCACTCTTAGAAAATAAAAGGCACGATCTCTGCAAATACAAGCAGAAGCATTTTCACATGGGAAATTGGGAGTATATTACTGCAGAAATGTGTCAAATCCAAATATGGTTAAATTGGAACATTTACATGTTCTCATCCAGGACACAAGCAGATGGTCGATAATTTGTGTGGGTAAAAATATACTGACCTTTAGGAACGCGTCTCACGCCTCTCGGACCACCGCTGAATCTAATGATGTCTCAGTTAAAATGCTGTTTTGAGGTTTAGCGCAGTATTTTTGTACTATTTGATTATGGATTTATTTATGCACATAAGCACTGGAGGAGACATTATAATATCTGGAACGCTGTAGCTTTTCTGCAAAACACATACATCATATCTGTCTGAGTCATGATGTGTTATTAAAGTTTGCAGAAGAGTAACTTTTAGCACAAACACAGAACTTGACAACTTGAACGTTTGACACCGTAGCATCCTACGGTCTACTCCATTGTGCCAAATCAACAGCATGCTGAGGGATTTCTGCTACACTCAGTGTGCTTTTCCTGTGTTACTTTAATAAATCTTTCATAAATCTGCAGGGTCTATAGCTTTATTTAACAGAATAAAAAAAAAAGTCAGTTGACATAAACTGTTTAGAAACTTCTTAAAAGTGTGTCCATACTTAATTTTAAGTGCTTGTTACATATCTGGGTTGTGCCTTCCTAAAGCTTCATGTAACATTTGTCTCTTACTTCCATATGTTGTGATTTAGCATAGTGAACATGATTTCAAAGATTTATATACACATGTATGGGTCATTTGGTCAATTGGTGAATAGAAGTGTCCGCAGGTCCGCATGCGCGACCAAAATGAGAAAATGTGCTGTGTAAATAAGTTCAGAGCGTGCATTTAGTGCAGCTGTTAATGTACAATTACCATTTTAGATCAACAAACTGTAATACTAAGATTTCTTTTCAAACTGATTTATAGGTTATTCGATGCTGTTTTCAAACCACAAAACAAAAACGTGACATTTCATTCACTGACACTCTTCACTGAAGGTTCTTTAATCGGAAGTGCTAATACTGAAGGCCATCCGCGACTCTTTCTTTCTTTCTTTCTTTCTTTCTTTCTTTCTTTCTTTCTTTCTTTCTTTCTTTCTGGTTTTAATGGCGGATCGCAACCAGCTTGTTCAGGTGCATACCACCACCTACTGTACCGGTGTGTGCTACTTCTGTGCTTATGTTCTGCTGTGCTCTAGACCTGTATCCTTAAGATAATTAAACAAAACCTTACTACATTCCTACATTTTCTCACCTGCCCCCAAAATCCCCTTCAAACTCCATTCTTGTTCCAGCTCATACATCTTATCTTGCAAGATTCTCCTTTCTGAACTATATTTTTTACATCTCATAATAATATGCTCTACGGTTTCTGGAACATTACAGTCTTATCTGGCATTTTTCCAGCAAAAACAGGGTTGATTTTAAAGCAGTATGTCCAAGTCTTAATCTTGATATAATCACTTCTTCTCTTCTGCATTTCCCCTTAAAAACCATCTCTAGGTTACGTATGTAACCTCGGTTCCCTGAGAACAGGGAACGAGACACTGCGTCCTCTAGAGGGCACTTTGGGGAACGCCGCAGCGTGACTCGTGTCTGAAGAATACATAGAAAAACTACATGAAATGGCCGGTGACAGCGTATGACGTCACCGCGGCGCGCACGTTGCTGCCGCTGTGTCACTACTGGGCGACCATAACATAAAAGGGCGCCGGTGCAACACAATACATCTTCAAAGTCTGAAGCTTATCGTCCGAAGCATGGTGAAGAGTCTAGAGGACGCAGTGTCTCGTTCCCTGTTCTCAGGGAACCAAGGTTACATACGTAACCTAGAGACCAGTGGCGATTTCTTTAAGACTGCAAGGGAAGCTCAG
Source organism: Garra rufa (assembly GCF_049309525.1). Taxonomy (NCBI): domain Eukaryota; kingdom Metazoa; phylum Chordata; class Actinopteri; order Cypriniformes; family Cyprinidae; genus Garra; species Garra rufa. The sequence goes on from NC_133376.1 coordinate 26,713,698, forward strand.
CTTCCCCTGTAATGTCACAAAATTAATGGTCAAATTACATACTATTGTATTAACATTTTATTGACTAAAAATGCGTTAGAAAACGTTCATCTCAAAGACGAGTTCGTTCAGAATCAGTTAGATATAGCAGGTCGGCTGACTTGATTTTCTTCTCATACATTCCCGTAGCGTCACAGTGCATTTCCCCGTTGAAGCTCAGCGTCCATTGACTTCAATGGGGCTGCTTTGAACATTTTTTTTCAGTGCTTTGAAACTAGACGGTCATTGGATAAACGCTGCGATTATGTCCCGCCAAGGACGCTCAGCGTCTCTGGGAGTGAATGGGGAGTGGGCTGGCCTGGACGCTGAGCTTCTGCGTGATGATTGGAGGGTCTGACGAAAGATTGCATCTCCTTTTGACTGACAGCGATTTTGTACTATAAGGAATCGCTGAAACTATTCGCGGCGCGCTCAGTCCCATTGTGGATTTCTCAAGTTCAGTCGGAATAAAAACTGCTGCAGCTATTTCTTTATATTTGCTTGGCGAAATGGCTTGATTTTCATCATACATTTCACACAATTATACACCACATTCCTTGTTTCACTTTTACAGAGTTTAATATTTTTTTTAGATCGTTCATTCATTCATTCATTCATATAGTAGGCTAGGCTAGGCTAGTGTCGTGAAAATGAGCTTCCCCTATTTGACAGACCAGTAGCCGCCACTGCTAGAGACGTTCCCTTTCGAAGGGAACTCACTGCGTCCTCTAGAGGGCGCTTTGGGGAACGGATATACCCACGCTGCCATGCTAAGGGGAGTGCATGCTATGACAGCGAGCACTAAGCATCAATTCTGAAAGGAATTCCCCCTACTAGGACGTGGTGACTGCTGTCAAAACGTTGTCCCCCCACGGCCAAAGGCCTGAACTGTTACCCACTTACCTGGATTGGGTTAGAACCCAGGGCACAGCTCTAGGCTTAGAATTAGAGAAATTCCTTCTGGGGGAAACGGCTAAGTTTCAAAGGAGACTTAGACTTGTCAGAACAAGGAGCTCCCGCGACATAGGGCCTAGTTCCCTCAGGAACTGGCTCCCATATGAGGGCAGCAAACCTGTCCTGTGTCCGTTCAGAAAAGGGCCACTAGCAGTGGCGCGCCCTGATAGTGGATGGTCGGTAGACATCAACAGTGATATCTAAAGAGTTGAACCCAGGGGACCGGGGTTGTAAGCAAACTCCAATAAATGGGAACGAGGTGAAGACGCATGACCCATACCATAAAGGGTTTAAGGAAGAACCCATAACTCGGTGGGAACTTACCACACATGTGGATTTTATAGAAGTGCCCCAGATGTCTGTGCACTTACCACTCTTGTGGATTTTATGAAAGATGCCCAGGCGTAGCGTGGGACACTTACCGAAATGATCGGATTTAAGGAGAGTGTTTTTCCAGGGGGTTTCACTACCAGCTCCATGGCTTTACAGGCTGTGTGGACCACGGCCCGGTCCACACAGCCTGTAAAGGTCAGGCAATCCCATGAAGGTGGGTTGGCACTCGTAGAGGACCCTTCCAAAGAAGGAGCTGGCGTAACCCGACAGGAGCGAAAGCTCTCACTGTTACCCTTCGTGGAGGGGAGCATACATCCAGATTACAAGGCTGGAGAGTAAAAACCTGAAGTATGAAGGTCAAGCTCCTAACCCTGAAGCACAGGGAGGAAAACTTGTCCACCAAGGAGTGGTGCTCTGTTTTAGTGAACCCTTGAGAAAGGGGGCACGCCAACGTCCTTGTAGAAGGTTAGTTACTCTCAAAGTCTACCCAGGGTAGACTCCCAACCCTAAGAAGGGAGGAAGACTTTCAGCCCGAGGATGGTGCTCTGAAGGGAACCCTAGACAGTAGGGGAGCTATAAGGTAACTTCCTCAATGTTTAACAAACACCGTCATATTCAAAATAATGACTGAATCTCCACCCGTCGAAACTAGCTTTCTGTTGCTGGGAACCTTCCTCTGAAAAAGAGCTTGCCATTGCTGACACTTCAATTTTTCCCCATCTGTCTTTGCGGGTGCCACTCTGCAGCCGGCTGCCGGGTGTCGACCAATCGGTGATGGTAAATGATACCTCGTGCCAAACCCAGACCAATCACTGTTCCATTCACGCCCCCTCCCCTTCCCTTCTGTTCTCTGTGTTGTGTGCCTTGTGTGTGATGAAGGTGCTACTGGCAAATGTAACGCAAGTAACTAGCTCGGGAAAACTGTAATAATATTACTATTTTCAGACGAGTAATGCCTTACACTACTAGTTACTGAAAAAAGTAATATTATTATACACCCAACACTGTAGCTAACCATGTACTGATTTGAGCTAGGTTCAAAAGTATTTAAAACTGTCAGTACCGTAACAGTCCCGGCTAAAATATTTGGTGAAGTTTAGGTAGTGACATCTTTGTTTTTTTGGGGGGGGGGAGTTATCCAATTAAAATGGAACTACCGTGACAGTCACAACCAAGACATGTCATCATTGTTTTGGTAGTGACAAAAGGAAACATATAATCCTTTATTTGGGGGAAACAAACTACATTTTAGTACAGTTTATGCACATTTTTAATATTTTAGTATGTTTTAGTAGTGTTTCAGTATATGGGTTAAATTCTGTAATGTGATGCGTTCGCTACCAAACTATTACTGTCACTACTGAAAATGTGCTTTTATGACCAAAACATGGGATGTTTTGTCAAAAAACAAGTTTACTGAATTATCAACTAAGATGTTATGATAGTGTTTGGTTCAATGTATATTCAAACTAATGAATCCTTTGAAAACAACTGTGCCAACTGTTCAACTTGCCTTTTATATTGGATTTAAATTGACAAATCTCCTAAATTCAGCTGACCTTTCTTCATGATCCGCTCGCTGCCTGCCCCATAAATTGGCTGTAAAAAAAACGCGTCTCTGTGGTCAGCCTAGGGTCCGAGATATGCCCAAAAAAAACAATCGGCGCAACCAACGATTCCACAGCAAAACAAACAGTGTTCCAACCAATCACTGTCAGGGGTTTGGTGTTGTTGACTTTCGTACTGGTGCAGGGATGTGAGGGAGGCAGAGCGAAAGTCCACAACACCAACCCCCTGACGGTGATTGGTTGGAACACTGTTTGTTTTGCTGTGGAATCGTTGGTAGCACCGATTGTTTTTCTGGCATATCTCGGACCCTAGGCTGACTACAGAGACGCGTTTTTTTTACAGCCAATTTATGGGGCAGGCAGCGAGCGGATCGTGAAGAAAGGTCAGCTGAATTTGACACTTTATGTTTCAGGCTTGAAATCGCTGATACAACCTTTAAGAAAACATAACATTTAATATAAAGTTGATATAACGAGCTGCATATGCTCACTGATTGCATTCGATAGGAGTCACACATCTAACCTTTCTAGCAACAAATGAGAATCTTAAGAGTGTTGCAGAACATTTACTGCCTTTTAAACAAATTATTCATTTTACAATTACATCTTAAATGCTGTCAAGAACTGAACAACATTGATTAAGACAATTACTGTTGTTTATCTCAAGACAATCCTGTGGTTTCCATCGAAAATAGATGTGGAGCTGCACTCATGGCCAAGGGGTTAACACATACGCTCTGATATACTGAGCTTCAGGGAATTCACACACCACAAACTCATGCATGACATTATTCTTCATACTATATGTTAATTGACACAAAAGTGGTTTTGTTAATTAAGTCTCTCTGCTTGGGAATTAGCGCATATATGGCTTGTTTTTATCACTACCGAAGGTGTAACTCCTTAAGTTAACCTCAGTTATGCCTCGGTGCTCTGCAACCTCTGGCCATGTACATACCACATTTATTCATAGTGTTAAACCCATTTGTGTTATTTTAACTTGTTTTTCCATCCCAGTATTATTATTTCACTCAGAGGTGTCAAAATGCACTAATAAGATGCAGTTTTAGCCTTGTGCTTTACATTCATTAGTTTCTATAAGATGCAGAATATGTGAAAACTAAAACGACACAGGACTTGCAGTCATATCAATCATTAATATTCTGAAACAGCGACAGTAAAGGAGTAAATAATATATGCTTCTGCTTTAAATACAGATCAGGTCAAAAATTTACATCCCTCTTTCAGAATCTGCAAAATGGTAATTATTTTACCAAAAAAAGAGGGATCATACAAAATGCATGTTGTTTATTTACTACTGACCTGAATAAGATATTTCACATAAAAGACGTTTACATAGTCCGCAAGAGAAAATAATAGCTGAATTTATAAAAATGACACCCATTCAAAAGTTTACATCCCCTTGATTCTTAATACTGTGTTGTTACCAGAATAATCCACAGCTGTTTCCCTTGTTTGTCCTGAACAGTTAAACTGTCTGCTGTTTTTCAGAAAAAAACCCCCACAAATTCTTTTCCACCATTTTTGTGTATTTGAACCCTTTCCAACAATGACTGTATGATTGTGAGATCCATCTTTTCACACCGAGGACAGCTGAGGGACTCATATGCATGTAAGTATCTTCTGTGGCCTCTGAAGGGCAGTACTAAATGAAAAAAAAAAAAATGACATTTAGGCAAAATAAGAAAAAAATGTTCTGTTCAAAAGTTTTCACACCCTGGCTCTTAATGCATGGTTTTTCCTTCTGGAGCATCAGTGAGCGTTTGAACCTTCTGTAATAGTTGCATATGAGTCCCTTAGTTGTCCTGAGTGAGGTCAAAGATGGATCTCACAATTATACAGTCATAGTTGGAAAGGGTTTAAATACACAAAAATGCTGGAAAACTAAAGAATTTGATGGAATTTAAGGATTTACTGAAGAACAGCATGCAGTTTAACTGTTCAGAACAAACAAAGGACTCATGAACAACTATCACTAAAAAAAACAAAAAAAAAACAGTGGATCATTTAGGTAATGAACACTGAATGGATTAATATGGATTAATATTAATGGCTGAATGGATTTCAAAACGGTAAACTCAACTTATTAACTCGGGGGGGGGGGGCCTATTTCCAAAAAAAAAAGTGGAGTGTTCCTTTAAGAATCAAGGGGATGTAAACTTTTGAACAGGGCCATTCTTACAAATTCAACTATTATTTTCTCTTGTGGACTGTAAACATCTTATATGTGTAATATCTTATTCAGGTCAGTACTAAATAAACAATCTTGTGCATTTTGTATGATCCCTTTTATTTTGGTCAAACAATTTACATTTTGCAGATTCTGAAAGGGGGATGTAAACTTCTGGCCTCAACTGTAATAAAAGTACACTGGATCTAAATACATTGCAGTAAGTACAGTAAAAGCTTAAGTTGTAAATATTTTTTTTTTGTTTGTTTTGGTTAGGTTGTTTTTTCCCCCCATCAAATCAAAAAAGGTGAATATCTCCCTGATTTTTTTTTTTTAACTAATGACTAGCTGCCTACATATCACCTGACAATTGTTAGTAAACTGTTGTTGATAGAGGCTCATAAAGCAGCTGCTCTCTCTAAACCTTAACATATGGGTTGCCCCTAGACCTCAGGAAACTGATAGTGGAAACAGACTGGTATTAAAATTTACCATTAAAACTGACTCCATCTCTGATTAGCTAAATAACTGGATTAAGGACTCAACGGAGGCGTGACAACCACAATTATTTGTACCTTCTCATCCTTGGAAGACGAACAAGATGGGTTGCCTTCTCTTTCCGATCTATTCTTTCCCCGTGACTATTAGGTAGACATTGTGACTGCAAATGGACCCAGTGAATTAGGAAGACCAGAATTAACTGCATACATCTACATCGATATGTTCTTCTGATAGTGCAGCAGAGACAGTAATGAGTTGTACTGTCTGTCATGCCATAGGTCTATTAAAGAAACTATTTATGGCTTAGTGAGCACAGGGGACAAGACATTAGGAAAAATGCTTTGTAAACTGTCTCTGTAAACCAACTTCCTTTATACCAGACAAAAAATGTTGCAATGACATTTATTAAACCCACAAAAAAACAATGTGCATGATATTTCCATCCTTTCTAGTATGAGGCTAACCCAGCTGTCACAGTACCTACACTTGTATATACCTTCTGTTGTACTGTTTTTATTACACTGCATTCATTATTTGATAGGTGTAAATTAGCCTGTTGTGAGCGCAAGGGATTTACACAAAAATGTTCAGCCAAATGTTATTCAAATTCAGTCTTTAAACATTTCAAATAACTCTCGAGTCGGCATTAAAAAAAAAAAAAAAATCACAATTGATTGTCATGTTTGTATTCAACTAGAACTTACTATAATACTGTCTGAAAACAAGCAAATATTTGTCTAAACACATGTTCCGGATGATACTAATGGCTTGCAATAGCATTCGTGTCTGGTTTCCCAGCATTAATGTTGAGTGTCTTTGTTTGCAAAGTCACATGACACATTGCATCATTTAGCACTGCACTCAAGTGCAAGTAATTTCTGTCAAATACATAAAATGTTATGTTAATAACATTGCATAACATCCATGCTTAAAAGACTGGCATTGTTTTATGGCTGCCGATGCTCTGGATCTGGACAAGACCAGTTTACTAGCTTAACCATTTTTATTAGGAGGGCCGCTGGTTAAAGTTTTGCTGGCTATAACTATACTTGTACAACTGTACAACTTTACGGCAATCATGGTTATTTAGTGGTAAGAAATTGGACGTTTATGGTTAGGTGTGGGTTTGGGTTGTTTTTTTGTTTTTCCCCCGATTGCGACATTTCATACAAATGATTACAAATTAACATGGTAACATTATTTTAAGGACCAATTCTTACTATTAACTAGTTGCTTATTAGAATGCAGATTACTAGCATATTGGCTGATTATTTGTACTCATTAGGCACATATTAATGTCTTATTCAGCATGATCTTATGCAACCCTGGACCACAAAACCAGTCACAAAGGTCAATTTTTCGAAATTGAGATTTATACATCAATTGAAAGCTTATTTATTCAGGATAGGACATAATAATTATTCTTAGGATAGGACAATATTTGGCCGAGATACAACTATTGAAATATCTGGAATCTAAGAGTGCAAAAAAAAAAAATCTAAATATTGAGAAATTCGCTTTTAAAGTTGTCCAAATGAAGTTCTGTAAGGTTGCTTTGACACAACTTGTATTGTAAAAAGCGCTGTATAAATAATCTTGACTTGACTGACTTGACTTAGCAATGCATATTACTAATCAAAAATTAAGTTTTTATATATTTATGGTAGGAAATGTACAAAATATCTTCATGGAACATCATCTTTACCTAATATCCAAACGATTTCTGGAATAAAAGATAAATTGATCATTTTGACCCATGCAATGTATTTTTTGCTATTGCTACAAATATACATGTGCTACTTAAAGGGATGGTTTACCCAAAAATTTAAATTTGACGTTTATCTGCTTACCCCAAGGGCATCCAAGATGTAGGTGACTTTTGCTGCGTCCCAATTCGCATACTATCCATCCTAAATAGTATTCGAAAATAGAATTAGTATGTCCCAAATCGTAGTATGCTTAAAAAAAGTATTCCAAAGATTCCCGGATGGTCTACTACTTAACTTCGGAATTCGAAGTGCGGATCAATGCACACTCTAATGGCTAATATTGCCCACAACACATTACGCGCTGAACGAGGATTCGATTAGAACTACAAACACGCATATAAAGTGTTAAAAAACTACAAACATGGAGGATATGCGCGACCAACGGACAGGTAGAGAAAGGGGTTTGAGTGATAAATAATCAATGTGTAACCTGATAAAAAAAATATTTATTTAATGTTATCCGTGTTATATTTCATGTGCAGCAACAATATGAACTTTTACAATGCTAGGGTTGGTCATTAACGTTTAAATGCATAATTTTGCAAACACAAGAGCAGAGTTCTCGGCATGAAAGACTCGTGAAAGAAAGTGCCTCTTCATTTCTCTCTAATACGGTAGGAAAATAAATGAAACAAAATGTATATAAATATTAACTGTGATGATTGACAGGGCAGTTTAAACAGTGACAGGATTCAGGTAACTAAGCAACAGAGCGTCCGTTAAAGAAGCAGTTATGACGAAGTAGTATGTCCCAAAGCTTGCCTACTATTCTGCTACATTCTCAAAAGTATGTACTTTTTCTTCACAAAAAGAGTACATACTTTTAGTGCATAGTATAAGTAGGCGAATTGGGACGCAGCATTTGTCTTTTCAGTAGAACACAAACAAAGATTTTTAACTCAAACTGTTGTTATCATTATCAATAAGCAGCAAATTAGAAGTTTATCGAGGGAAAATTCTTAATTAATAGTGAATATGTGTTTCATACATAATATTTAACATAATGGTAACATAAATGCTACTAATAACATTTTAATGTTCTTGAAAGAAGCTTCTTATGCACATTAAGGCTGAATTTCTTTGATCAAAAAGACAAGTAAAGACAGTAAACACTATAGAAGTCTGTTTCTGCTACTGAATAAAACTAATTTAAAAAAAGTAATTCTGACTTTTTATCTCACAATTTGGACTTTTTTTCTCGCAATTGTGAGTATATATATCACAAAATACTGACTTTCGTGAAAAAAGAATTGGTCATTTGTATCACGCAATTCTGAGAAAAAAAGTCTGCAACTCGCAATCGCGAAAAAAGAGTCAGAAATGGGAAACAGTAATATTGTGAAATATTATTACAATTTAAAATAACTTTTAAAATGCAATTTATTCCAGATGGCGAAGCTGGATCTTGATCCTTCAGAAATCATTCTAACATGCTGAATTGGTGCTCAAAGAACATTATTATCAATGTTAAAAATGGTTGTACTGCTGAATGTTTTTGTAGAAACTGTGATAAATTTATTCAAGACTGATGAAAGTTCAACAGACCAGTATTAGGTCTTTTTAAAAGATACACTATAAAAATATCCATCCAAATATAACCATTGGGTTATGCAGTACATATATATGCGTAGGTGTAACGGATGGTGGAATACGTTAATTATAAAATAGCGAAAGCTGGTGTGCTTTCCCCCTGAAAAAAACGTCTTTAAAAAGGTCTCTGCCCTCCTTTTGAATGGTAATCAGATGTGCAAGTGTGACAGAAATGTTCAAGCCCCATGTAAAATCAGGGCAGGCTTAAATTATTCCACTTGAGCATATTTAAGAATAAAAGCTTGTATTAGCTTAGATGTGAGCTGGAAAGACATGTTTGGAAACCAGCACACCACCTGATACCTACAACAGGGCTCCAAGCCAACACAGCTCATCCCCTCCGCATGAGGAATATAAAGACATCATTACAGAGCGAGAGAGATAGAGAGACAGATGCAGCCTTCATCCATTCCCTTTCGAATCAAAGCCAATTTCTATTCCTCCTTCACAGTGGCTTGTTGCAGAGTGGGCCATTACTCCAGGAAAAGATGTGCAACACCTCCATATCGCACTGTCACTCTCTCTCCCGGCATAAAAACTGTCCTAGGCCTGACAACTGCCTCTCTACTAAGTTACAGCGGCGTGTTTATACACTGTTTCGGGTTGCAGCTGTCACTTGAAATGCAATATCCAATTTGATTCAATCTATCGGAGTACCTGACAACTGTCTGCCTTCACTTTAACTTAAAGCTCTATTTAGCTATTGATTTATCGTCCTTTTAATGGGCCCCAGTCGGGCCCTCAGCATTGATTAATGCTGCAAACACCGCAGGTAAAAATTGTAACTTTGTGCAGTGCAAAATAGGATATTTGATGTACGCCATGGGACAAATTAACGCTGTCTGACGAACAAAAATGTTGAAATATTTTGAGGTTATAATTTACTGGAAGATTTACTCCAAAGTGCTGCCACAGACGAAGGGACGCACCTTTGCAGACACACCACGGGCTTGACTGATGACCGTGTATGATTCACTGGAGTGGGAAAAAGTGACAGCAGGGCTTCACAGTAACTGGCTAAGAAGTAACAGGCCTTACCTGAAGATAATACATTATCAGAGACATCACAGCACCGACTGGCAGAGGAAAGTCTCTCTCTCTCTCTCTTTCAAGGGGAAGGTTCTGGAGGCAAAGGATGCAGTGATACAGCATTACTAAGTGAGCTCTCTGAGGCAAGCAGTGATTGGATCTTTAAGTGACTCTGTGGTTGAGAGTCTGCTCGCAGTCAAACATTACCCGCTATCCTATTTGAAATGCCACGGAGGATATTGCGAGAGGGTGCAGGCCTGCCAAGATTTGAGAGAGGAAGGTGATGACGCTTAATTATCGTTTTGTTCCCATGCAATGACGTTGACTACAATACACACGTTTGCACATGCATTCACAGGCTTTTCAGCTAAACTGTGACAGTAATGTAATGCAATGCTTCATGCCGGCAAATATTCTTAAGTATTTCATGAGTAATCATCACGGGAAAATGAAATCGTACTCCTCTTTGATCATCCCCGAGCGAAATACAACTTCCTACATACATTACTTTCGAGCCATGGGAGTGAATCACAAGAAGGCTATATTTTGAATGAACCTCACCTTTTTTGTAGGAGTCAGACGGCTTTAGGCTGATATTCTCGGTTTTGGATTTTGATGCGAGTGATCGTGCTTTCCAACACAGTCAGAAAGAGGAAAGGAATACTCCATTACAAATGGGTTGATTAAGTGCCCTCTGCAGAGCGGCATAAGTGGCCTTGTGCTAATACAGATCCTAAAGCTCCATCTCTCTCCCTCCGCCACCCGTTCTGTGAATGCTCCCAAAGACATTTGTCTCTACTCTCATTTTCTGAAGAGAAATGATTTCTTTCTCTCACTCTCTCTGTCCTTTATTCGTATCTCGGGCCGTTAAGTAGTGAAGCTGCCGGAATTTAGAAGCCATTTTGTATTCACTCCGGCTGGCTTATGTTCGGCTGAATGCAGATCTCTGCCTTCACTTCTCAAAGTCGGATACATTCATATTCTTAATAGAAATGATTACGGATTCAGCAGGAATCTGGGCTGTTTGAATAGGCCGAGCTGTAGGCCGATTTTGCCGTCAAAGAGAACAGAGGAGATCAGGCTTTATTGTCAAGACTGACAAGATTAAGCCGTCTCAAAAAGCTGATGAAGCCCAGGCTGCCTCAGCGGGCTGCAGGCCGCATGGAGAATCAAAAGCGTAAACAAGAAGCTGACATTGATGAGGATAGACTGTTTAGGGGGAAAGGTGGGTTACATGAAATGCATCAAAATAATCATTATTGTAGTTTTAGGACAAGGCCATTCTGTTAGTCCTTGGACTTCCTTACCACAAAAAAAAACAAAAAACAAAAAACAAAAAAAAAAACAGAGTAGTCAATATCTAATGGGTGAATAATTATGTTTTTTATTCATTTTTAATTATTTATTTATTCACTGATAAATCAATTTTCTTTGAAATTACTAACTACCAAGACAAACTAAGGATGTCCCGATCAGGATTTTTTGCGCCTGATCCAAGTCGAATATTGAATATTTACTGAGTCCTGATTCGATACTTGTATTTTCCTAGTATTTGGTGCACACTTTAAGTACATTAAAGTTAATAATGTAGATATAAAATATAAAATATATAAAAATAATGAAAAAATTAAAATTAACTGTAAAACTTTAAATGCAGATAAGGTTAGAAAGCTCATGATGTCAGTCTGTCAGGCAGAAACAAGATACAACCCATGGCAACGTGTTATAACAATGAAGTAAAATATGGATTGGGCTTAGGATAGCCGATACCAATCAGTTAAAAAAAAGGTTTAATCAGTCGGTGCTGATAGCCTTGTGGGCAGCACGCCAACATACAGCGCCGATTCGCTATGGGCGTCCCGTATTCGAATAAGGTTCATTAAAGTCCCCCTGTAGTGAAAATCAAGTTTTTTATGTTGTTTATTTGTCTATGTGGTGTTTTTTAATATGCTTTTAGACAAGACATGTGCCAAAATGTATTAATCAACATCATTGCTTAGTATTTTTTCATTAAAACAGGTTTCCCAAAGGCTGTCCCAAAATTGTGGTTTGAAACAGTCTTTTTATTTTCTACGTCAAAAGTCAATAACCAATTACATCACTGGATAGATTCATATCATTAGCATGCAAAAGAAGCACCTCTCCCGCATTGTCGTCTGCACTTTAGATGCATGTGATCGCGGGCGCGAACTGGAATCATTATCTAGGAAGCATTCGGTGTGGCTGGTGTGAGTGAGAGTGGAGGCGGGGCTAATTTGCATATTCACAGATCTGCATATAGTAAATGAGGCAAGGGGGGGGGGTAGAATTACATTCAAGTTGTTTTACAGCATTTATTAATCTTAGTTAATGTTATTTGCAGCATTTACTAATGCATTAATAAAAACACAATTTGACATCAGTTAAAGCACTGTGAACTAATATGAACAAACAATGAACAATCAACATTAACAAAGAGTAAAAAATATTGTAGTAAATGTATTTTTCATTGTTAGTTCATGTTGATTAATATATTAACTACACTGTAAAAAGTTTGCTGTAAATTTTACAGTAACTTACTGGCAGCTGGATGCCAGTAAGTTACTGTAAAAATGTTTACAGTAGTATTACTGTAAGTGCATTTACAGTACTAAAAGGTATTTACTGTAATTTCATTTACAGTATTTTTACTGTAATTTCATTTACAGTGTTTTTACTGTATCTTCAATTACAGTATTTTTACTGTATTTTCAATTACAGTATCAGTACTATAGAGTTTATTTTCATTTATTTTAAACATTTTTTACCTGTAAAAACAATCCAATTAACCTACAGCACTGTAATTCAAGATTTTTACCACCCCAACCCCATAAAAATCACAATAACTCATAAGCATTAGTTCTGATAATATTCTTTTTAATTGTTGAACATTTTCTTTATAAAAGTACAGAGACTTTGTATCATGGCAAACATACACACACTGAAAAGCAAAAATAAGTAAGTACACTACCAGTCATAAGTTTTTGAACACTAAGATTTTTTTAAAGAATTCTCTTCTGCTTACCAAGCCTGCATTAATTTGATCCAAATTTAATTTATTCCTTTGATCAAAGCTGAATTTTCAGCATCATTACTCGTCTTCAGTATCACATGATCCTTCAGAAATCATTCTAGTATGCTGATAAACATTTTATTTAATTTTTAGATTTTTCAGGATTCTTTGATGAATAGAAAGATATTATTTAGCAAGGATGATTTAAATTGATCAAAAGTGATAATAAAGACATTCATAATGTTACAAACTATTTCTATTTCAGATAAATGCTGTTTATCTGAACTTTCTATTCATCAAAGAAACCTGAAAAAAAATGTACTCCACTGTTTTTAGCATTATAATAATTTCAGCAACATCATAATAATAGTTTTTGAGCAGAAAATCAAATTATTAAAATGATTTCTGAAGGATCATGTGACTGCAGTAATGATGCTAAAAATTAAGCTTTGATCACAGCAATAAATTACATTTTAAAATATATTCAAAAAGAAAACAGTTATTTTAAATAATAAAAATGGTTCAAAAGTGTATTGTTTTTGCTGTACTTTGGATCAAATGAATGCAGGCTTAGTGAGCAGAAGAGACCTTCTTTAAAAACATTTAAAATCTTACTGTTCAAAAGCTTTGTCTGGTAGTGTAAATAAAATAAAATCATACAGTAAAAATGTGTTTGTGTTGTGTTAAATTTTAGTAATTTTGAGTCAAAGTTGACAAGCTCTCTGATGAGAAACGGCAGAATGGGATTCAGGCTGATGCTTGCTGTTTGCACCCTCTTTCCAGAAGTCCATCTGATCTGTGACTGTCAATGCATTTGCTGCCACAAAGGTTGACTGTCTGAACGAACCTGCAAGCACAAGAAAAACAGTGTTTAAAGAATTTGCCTCAACTGTCAAACTTGGTGCTGTATGCATTTTTAAAAAAATTATATACTACATACGAACGCAGTAGTAAGAAAAAAAACTGAAGAAACTTTTTCTTGAAATTTTTTATAAAGAATTTTATGAATGGGTCAGTAAGTCACTGATTCTAGAAATTCTGTTTAAAAAAGGTAAATTCATTCAGTAATGAAACACTGCTGTGTGCAGAGATGCACAACATGGCTTTGTTAAGAACCGTGTTTACTAAATGGAGCAAAAAGACAATATTTTCTTCTTGATTTAAATCACTTAATATTACATTCTTGTTTATTGAATTTTGTTGCCCTGACACTTAGTAAAGTCTGCCACAGACCATGCTAAATGCTAACCAATCTGTTCATATAAACATTCTAAACAGGTGTGTGTTTCCTAGAAAGTCTGTGCATATAATAGGCCTACAGTACTATGATTAAAAATCTATATTTGTTGCTTTACAGTAACAATAATCTAAATTGACAGACAGTAAGATTGCTATTATGAATTTAAAGGTTACAGTAAGTTAAAGATACCTGAAGCAGCTGCATTTTGCTGTTTAAATGCTGGTTTAATAGAAATAATTTTAATGTGCATGCAAACTCAATCTTGATGGTAATAAAAAACATTCCCAGGAAATAAATACCTTACAAATGTGTACTTTAAATACAATATAACTTGCTTAGGATAAAAGCATCTGAAAAATGCATGAATGTAAATGCAATGTAAAACAAAATATGTTTTAGGTTACCTTATTCTGCATGTCTGTAAAATGGACAGCTGGCTGTATGATGATTCTGCCCTTGATGGTCAGCATCCAGTTAGTGCTTGGAGAAATCTCCTGTAACAGACAGTGTCACAACACCCTTTTAGTGTTACTATAGTTTATGATCAGAAAAGACAACTACTGTACAGTAATACAATTTACATTTTTAATAAAATAAACATTTATCATATTTATTAGCAAAACTTGCTATATTAATATATTGCTAGCCCGTTACTCTCTTTAAAATGTTAACCCGTTCTGTGAGTTAGTGGAGAACAGCAGCCTGTGGCTAATTTAGTAACGTTAACATTAGTTAAGTTGACGAAAGCAAAAGCTTAACGTTACCTGTTGTTTGCACTGCGACGACGGCAATCATTAGAAAAGACTCCAATACACCTCTGATGCAGACGACATGACCACGAGACCACAAACTTGAAAATAAAACACAAAAGAAGCACTTAACCGCGGTGTTTCAGCTTTACCTCAGTGTTTCATGTTAGCGCGCTGTTTATGTCACGTCTGTCACTGAATTTAGGGACCGTCTATAAAGTTACATACGACATTGATACACACATTTCTTACTTAAACATCATTTGAAGAGAATTACCTTGCCAGCTATAAAGAAGCAGCGTTGAAAAGATATTATGCTGCTCTGTGACTAACGTTGAGTTTGTCAACTTCGGCTTATGGACATTAGCTTACCAGTTCATGTTATCGTCGATACTATGGCAGTCATTCACAAGAAGAAGATCCAAAATACACCTCCGACGTTACAGACGACATCCAGACCAGAAACTTGAAAATAACAAGCAAAAGAAGGGCTTGAAAATACTATTAAAAATCTCCACAGAAAAAGCGGTGTTGCTTAACGCACTTTACGTTACCTCAGTATTTCACCTCAGTTCGCCGTTAAGCTTGAGTAACGTTAAGGGCTCGTCAGACGAGCTAACTTGCATTAAAGGGCAGCACAATATACAAACGCGTTTCTCGGTTTCACTAAAGTTTATTTCGACTAATATATGTCACCTTAAGTTACTCACCAGTCCATGTTTTCACCGGCGTTATGGCGGCGCCCCGGCCGTCAGTCAGAAAAAAAGGCTACCGACATGCAAAACACGATGAATATTGTTAGTTTGCTGTTAACAAGTGAAAACATCTTAAAATTGTTCAGTTTTTCATAAAACAGAAATAATATACTAACCTTTTTGTCAAGTTATTGGTGCAACATTTCTCCTTTTGTCCTTTTTACCGCCACTTCCTCTCAGCAGGAGAGAAAAAAAATCGCCCTTGCCATTGGTCAATTTTTCGCGGGCAAGTTCACTACTGTAAATTTACAGTAGTTTACTGTAAACGGATTTACAGTAGTGGATAATTACAGTAGTGATCATATATTTTCCCATAATCCTTTGCAGTTTACAGTAAAATACTGTATATACATTTTACAGTATCTTACTGTAGATATTACAGTAAAATACTGTTCAAATTACAAAAATCGGTTACAGTGTAACGTTAACAAATGACACCTTATTGTAAAGTGTTACCGATTTTTAAAATGGTTTTGCTATTTATTACACACACACACACACACACACACACACACACACACACACACACACACACACACACACACATATATATACACACATGTATAGTAAATGTTACTTGAGAACCAAATAAGAATTAATAAATAGCATTTTAAAATGTAATCATATTTCACTTTTTATACTATTCTACAATTTGAATGAATAGAAAATTCTAAATGTGAATATAATTAGTAAAACGATCACAGTCTTTGATGTAATAAGAAGTTAAAGGTAAAATGTATGCAGTTCTTAGCAATCAACTTACACATGATACTTGTAAATAAAATGTTATTTTAGTCAGAAAATTACCTGGTCAAATATAGAAACCTGGTGCCCGTCACATGAAGCAGGTGTAGTGTTGACAGCTCTGTTGATTACAATAGAAAAGATCTAGTTTTGTAGCACCATACCAGCCTCTCAGCTGTCATCACAATCAGTGGGCCTCTTGTTTCCTGCCTGTTGTATACAGTATGTTTGTTTATAATTATATAATATATAAATATAATTTATAAATAATTTATGAGAAATGATTCACAGTCCAGATTGAACCAATCAAAGACTGGACCTGGACTGCAGTAAGCTCATTGGTGACCTTTGATAAATTGGGTCAATTTTAATGTTGATATGACTAAATGGCCCAATTTACCTTAATTCATTCTATTGTCTTTGTCATGTGCTTGTAAAACAGGTCCTTTTTTTAAACGTCATCAGATTTCAATCATGAAATATGAGCAGAACAAATTTTGTGAAAATTGTTCATTAAAAAAACACTCCAAATGTAAATTATCAGAATGAGGTCCATTATTTTGTGACCATTCTGAAATAAATCAGTCTATTCATCTCCAAAATGAGCTGTCAATCCAGTTAAAGAACTTGCTTACATTATGATTGAAATTATGATTGTGTGCCTATGCATTTAACAAAGTCCATATTCTCTGCCGACAGTTCACTAGTAAATGCAAAGATTTTATATTATATCAAGAGCGTAGATATTTACAGGCTGCAGTTGTTTTAGATCCAGTGAGCACCCTCACTTAATTTCAGCAGAGCACTGTGAGATTTCCACCAAAAAGAAAAACTCTCATTTCAGTCCTAGAGCTTAGTTGCTCTGTTAATAGCTGTCACTTTTAAATTAATGTGGATATTAGTGCAACAGCTGTGAGGCTGCAGCAGAATGGAAGTCGGAATTACAACAGAGCCAGACAATGACCTAATAAAAACACAGCTTCACCAAAAAGTCCCCAATAAAATCCCCTCCAATCCCGAAGCGTTTATATCTCTGGGCTTCAATGGCCTCCCTCCCCCTTGTGTTTGTGCGTTCTTTTGACGAAAACCAAGACGTCGACTACGACATTAGTCGAGAATATCTCGTGCAGTCACATATATTACGTTTTAATGGTGCAGCCATGAATCTTGTTCAACATTTTCATCTCCAATGCAAATACAGCCCTGTGATCGTTCATCAGGCGAGCGTCTCCAAATGCTTACTGCTCCCGTCCGCAAGCATTAATATTTCATCTCGTGAACAAGTCTCGCTTATGAGGCAACACATTTTCATTCTGCTGGTTATCTCAGACTGTGCTGGAATCAGGACAAACGCTCCCTCCATCAAATACACAGCTCCTTAAACTAGACCTGAATTGCGTTCTTTATTCATTTGGCGATAGCCAAAAAGCTATTTTGCCATAATCCACACTTCACTCTTTAACGGTTGCGTTATATTAAGGAGGATTGGGCAGAAATACTTGGTTGGATGTCTTCACTCGGCAGGTCTTCATCTTGCTGCAGGCATTTGCATTTAAAATGGTTCAAAAACTTTTTTGAAACTGATAGATAGAGAGTGTAAAACTCAAACCAACTGTTTATTGTGGGTGTATCGTGTTATAGTCCAAAAATATGATACCACTATGAAAATCTGGGATTCAAAGATTTCAACTCAAATGTCTCATTATCCCAAAATAAACCCCACCAGTGTGATAAATGAGAACGAAACAAAACTAAACACATGGAAATATTGATTTGAGTTTAAATATTTTATAATACTAACCTTATATTACCTTAAAGCTTCAGCTAAGAGTAAACTAGTCCACTACAACTTACAAAGCATTTGGCTTTGCATCAAGATGAACACTACAACAACAAAACAGTAATAGTCGAGTGAGACAACAAATGAAAGTATTGCCTGTTTGAGTGGAATGATATACAGCTTTGCTTTGGAAGATGGCAAATATTAGGAAATGTCTGACCGCCTAATGCTGCGTTTGACTAATCAGAATCAAGTATTCAAGAAAGCATGTTACTAATAATGTCATAATCTTACTTATGGAGGTCATGTGATGTTCAATACTAGGGATGGATCAAAATACCACGATACGATAATGTTGCGATATGAAGTCCATGACACAGTATTTATTGCGATATTTAAAAAAAAGACAAATGAAGAATTTGAAAAAAAAAATTGTACATTATAAAGTTAAATTATTCTATCAAATGCACTTTTAGAGTTCAAAATTAAGAGCTTTAACCCATGTTTCTAAGTAAGAAAACTTAAATCTGATTTTTTTTTCTCAAAAATTGACTTGTACCTTAACTTTAAAGGGGACTCAAACATCTTTTTATTTGTTATATATTGTCTCAGTCTAAATTACATTCACACTGGTGTTTTAGGAAGCTAAACAAATTTGAATATAATAATAATAATAATAATAACATACATTGTAAAACAACTGCATGCCACAATAAATAATAATAAATATTTCATAGGTATATTATTTTTGCTTTACACTACAATAGAGAAATTACAATACTTATTTTCTGATTTCTACACTTGGACTGTAGTAACATTACCCATTTAAATCGCTAGCTGTCACCAATTCATACTGCACTTTTAAGCTTTTATTTTGACGGAAATGGCAGTAGAGCTTTTATTTTGAAGGCAAACTCCAGTTTCAGTTTAAACAGGCTTATCTTACTACAAATCTAGAGAAATGCTGTAATCATCTGCCACGAAAATAAAGCATAACTGTTGACTGTTGCGTTCCCAAACGCGCACTAAACTCACTGCACATGCAATAAACGAGTTCACTGCATTCATTCACTGTGAACAGAGCCGTTCTGAGGCACAGAAAACACCGGATCATGAGGTGATCGCTTCAACAACGTGTGTGCTCTTTGAAATGCACAGCGAAAACAGATGTGATGAAGGGATTAAGCCATATTGCGCTTTCGGTTTTAGTTTGTTTGTTTGACAGATACTGTGCCAAAACATAATGGCACAAAACACAACTTCAAAGACCTTTTATGTTAGAATAAGAAGTTTAAATATATTTTAAAAACTACACTTTTTTTCAATCATTTCATATCATCATGTGACCACGATAGTATGGAGATAACATCATGACACTGATATTATCGTTACATCCCTATTCAATACCAAATCTTAAGAAATTCATATTTGTTTTTCAATTCAAAAATATATTTTAGACATTTTCATGTTTGACATTCTTTATACTATACCTGTAGAACAAACATCAAAAGACATACTGGTGCACATTTGCATTGTGCTGTCTCAGACAAACACCTTAGTATAATGAATGAAATGTAATTAAATTCCTGCTCTTAATCTTGAAGTGCCAAACACTCTCTGGAGGTTTTAGCATTGCTTGTAAAGAAACGTGGTGTAATTGAATGCACCTGCTTTTATTGACAGGCTACACCATTACCATCTGATCATCTTAAAGCGACGGAGCTTCAGCTACAATAACGCTTGCAACCTCTCACGGAATTTACATGAGTCTTGACCCGAGAGACGTCTTCTGTCTCTGAAGCAGGTGTTTGGTTGCTGAGTTATTTAGCGTGTTACACCCAGACACGCTTTCGGCGGGCTGTCATCACACTGATCGGCGCGGCATTACCGGCCCCGCGGTAACACAGGGTAGAAACTGCCAATGGCGCACTTTGTCGAGCCCCCCTTAGGGCCCCATAACTCACTTAGCAAGTTGGCTGACAATTCGCTAAGAAGTCAAGCACAGTGGAGACGGTATAGCCTATGAATGAAAGTGAATTAAAACATCAAAAGCACACCTGATCATTGGAAATGACAGGGTATTTTGTATTGAATCCATGTAGGGTGGATGTTCACATAAGGTTTAATATTACTGCTTCTTCGTCTTTTTTTCCCCCAGCCGAAAGTAGAAGCCTTACAATACATTCCTGTATATAGAATAAAGAGAATCTGAAAATGAATGGTACTGCCTAACTCTCTTTCTAGTGAACCCAGAGTCAATGATCTCCCTTCAGAATGTAGACACCTGGCCCAGTAATGAACCACAGCCCAGAAGGGATGAGCTTAACTGGAGCAGAGACTTACAGTGGAGCCTAGCGAGGAACTGTGTCATCCATTGTGTTACTATAGTGAGGAAGCACTGTTATATCTGTATCTTTGTCTGTATTTCAAGTGTTGCTCACCGGGAAGCCTTTTTTCCCCTCACTTGATTATTCTACATCTATTCTCAGAGTGAATAATCTCTAATCAACCGGTAAAAGCGATATTGCATTTCAGCAATGCATGAAGTTTGAGGGTCAACTAAATATTCAAATGACATGTCTTTTAATTCACCACATCTAATCTGATAATGGAACTCCAATTGTGATTTCACAGCACCGCTGCATTATATCTCTTCGCCGGAGTCTATTAACGAAGCAGAATAAGCCACGTTATTTCACACAGATCATGCATACGAATCCGCACAGATTTAAACTCATTACAATTCACCGGCACTTAGGTATTATCTCACGTACGTATTCGGGACCGTCCGACGGCGGGTTGTTTAATGTACCGGAACCGTACGTTACACTCTCCCGCTAATTACGGAACAGTTCAAGGTGACACGGGGGATTCGGTAGGAAGGATGGGGGTGTCAATTCCTCATTCGAGCTGCAATTAATTAGGATGTCACATACTACAAGTGTCCTCAGTCTCATTCCTCTTAATTGATGATTGATAAGGAATTTTGAGAGGAAGCAGATCCTCTTTAATGAAGACTGGCAGCTGTTATTTCAGGGATATAACCGATCCCCGCGGCCTTCTCGAAGGTCACGCGGCTCTAATATGTGGTAATTAGGAGAGGTGATATAAGGTCAGCGCCTCAAGCCAGGATCTTTAACTTCTAAAGAACGCCCCGCAGGGGTAAAACGACTATCACCTCTATGTAATTTCTCAAGTCTTTGGCTTTATAGCCGCCGCTATAATGACGGCTATGTCAAGCAACAGGCTTTGAACTGTGGGCTAAGCCAATCAGTGCTGCAGTGGCTCGTTTGAGTGCGTCTGATCTCCAGTCGTAATATCAAAAGGCTAAGGTGAAGACAAAGATTAAGTGTGCTATGCAGTGCCAATGAGAGTTTGGAACAATTGCTATAGAGCACACACATGCGCAAATCCGCATAAATACAAAACACACACATGTTCGCTCCACTGCAAATATTCCAGCAGCCAGACGTAAAACCCTACTAAACTCCTAATGACAGTCTCCAAGCAGATTAAAGCACTCACACCCAAACTCAGCGCGGTGCTGTCAGCACACAGAGGGTGTTAATCAAGACCAGGCCGAGGCTCGCTCTCATCGGCTTTTATTCCAGAGAGGGTGGTCAAGTCGGCATTGGCCTAAACCTAGAGTGGGATCAACGGAGGAGACAAAGCATAATAATTTGCTTGAGTTGGATTGGCTAGCTTGCAAGGGTTAAACATGAGTGGATTAGACAGCCAGCACACATCCGTTTCCATACTGTAATCCTCTTAGTGCCCACTCCTAATGTGTTTTTATATCATTCCTATCTCTCACCGAGGTGAAATATCAGATTAGTTACCCAGCTTTGAGTATATCACATTACATTCTTATCTAACAGTGAACGAACGTGAGGAAGTCGAGCGAAAAGACAGAGGAGACCACGCCGCCTTTAAGAAACACCTGCAAACAAGCCCCTCCCACTCATCTCCTTTTTTTTTTTTTTTTTACATGGTTATGGGAGTTAATCTCTAAAATAGGTGATTTACTTATGATCCTCAGATTTACTGGCGGATTAGGCTCCCCTGCTCCTTTGTTTACCAGCGCTGGCAAAGATCACCCCTGAATTCAGAGAAGTGGCAGCGTGCAACGCCCTGGGATTGTTTGTGTATCTATCTGTATGTGTGCATGTGCAGACATTTCTCTCTGATGTTCTCCATAGGAAAAGCTGCGCAGAGGCAATTCGGCCTTCCTCTCTTGTCCTGGGAGCCCACCCCGAGGGCAGAGAAAATCAGCCAGCCCGGAATACGCGCATGCAGCACAAAGAGATTAGTTAAAGCATTTACTGCAGCTCAAAGCCAGATTTAAAATGCTACGGTATCTCTTTTTCAGTCACATCTATCACAAGCGCCACCGTTTCAGTAAACAATGGTGAACGATGTTGGCCTTTCGCACCCACAATTTATCTCCTCTGATGGGGAAACACTACTGTTCTGGCCTTTTTGATCAAAACCTGAAATCTCTTTGGTCTCAGTGAGGGAGTATGACTGAATAGAGACAGCCGCAGTTGATGTTAAAACAAAGACTCTGGCACATGCTACTCAGAACGCTCACACTAAAATGATGTGTCCCTGAGCGCTCTTGTGTGACATTTCAGCTGTGAATATAGCGTGCGTGAATGCATACGACATTCGGCCACCTTGAAATTCAAGGTTTCTAGAAACCGAATTCATCTTCTGTGCATATTTGTGCACACGCCCACACATACTTTTATATGAGAGTACAGGTCACCTATTCAACAGCCGCTCCCCTTCCTACTTAAACCATAAGCTTTGAGTGCTCATCCTGTTGACTTCCTAATAGGTAATTGCACAAACATTCAATAAAAACTACTACTCACATCAATATGCATGCGATAATTATTTTTTTTTTTACAAGTGGACACAAAGATCTGTCATAGCTAACAACACACCTATTAATCACATTGTTTCAAAGCAGCCTTACGAAAAAAAAAGATGTCAGTGTTAATCCGAAACTGGCATCTTCTGAAATGATCACAAAGGCTGGATCCAAACTGGAGATAGGGATCATGAGGTAGAAACAGGAAAGCAAAAGGCACTGTTTGAAAAAAACAGCCGTTTTAACTTCTATTAATAATCGCTATTGATGTCGGAGGAGAGGGAGACAGAGCTTAGCTTGTTTTTAGCATCACATTATTTAAGAAAAAAATCAATACGAGTACTCTGCGGTACTGTTTTATAAGGAAAAGGTTTAAAAGGAGTTATCCGTGTGTCTGCGAGTTCTTAGAAAGTATTATGTAGCAAAATATCATAGCGACACAGACATCACCCTTACAAAATGTCACTACAATAATTATATCAAATCAAGGATTCCTGGGGTGCTCTGTCTCTAGAAGGATATAAAAACAGCAGGGGGATGTCTTTGTAACCTCCAGTGATGCCGAGTTTGACAAAATAGCTTGTATATTTGAGTATATTCTAGGATGAAACAGTTGACAAAAAATACAAAGAAACACATCAAAAATTTAGAGCTGTCTTTCTTACTGCATCCGTTCACAATGGGCTGTAAATAACGTTTTCGTCGGGTAATACGTTCTGAACTATTCTGTTGCTGTCAAAAAAGCACGCTGTTTGGAAAGCCAGACGGAATGTCTCTCCTTTTTATATCATGTTGGTGTATATGTGCGTGTGTGTTCCATTAAGACTCTAGCTTTGGGAAAAGTACATATGAACAAAACAAATGTTGACACTGAGGGAATTCTATTCGCCTACACAGCCCACACGTTGGGACCCGAGGGTCTCGAAACCCTGTGATCCTCCCTTGTCCCTGAGGGATGAGTAAACATTGTCTGCCACTGATAGTGAAGGAATTCCCATAACCCGAGGCCATCCCGTCCTCCCGTGCGCGCTAATGCCTGTTACCTGCAAAGCCAGATAATGAAGCCAGCAGCCATCTCCGGCACAATTACCTTGCGAGAGCCAATGTTTACGAATGCACTTCGCCCCGAGGATATGCCTGGGTGGGGTGGACCACCTCAGATAAAAAGCTGGGGATAAAAATAGACAGATCAATCCAGTAAAAGCCAACCCACCACCACACTTTGACCCATTCTTAGTGCACATATGCACAGTGGGACTTCCAACCCTCTTAAGGAGAAAATATATTCATGCACACTGTATCTGCTTGCATTATCAAGTCAAGCTATAAGCTAGTCCTGCTTGTATACCACTTCTGATCAAAGCTTAACAAAAATCTCATACGGAGAGTTTGCAGAGAGGAAAAGAAAGAAAAGAAGAGGGGTAGAGAGAAAATGGAAAATACGTACAAAAACCACAATCTGCTCAGAACAGACTTTTCAATACTGGATGTGCAATTAGCGCACACTAAACAGCATGCCATGCCTCTCAGAAGCTATTTCCTTAATCCGTACAGCGGGGAGGAGAATGATCCTCCCAAGAAATGAAATCTCTATATCCCTCCGTTTGCAGTACAGCAGCTATCTGCATTGGAAACTGCCACCTTCTCATTGGCCCTTAAAGCACCTTAATCGCTTCAGGCATTATACGGGCTAATTTCCATATTAATTTCTTTCTTCTCTGCCTTCCCCTTTAATTCTCGCCCTGGCGTGAGCCTCGTCCAATGGCGGAAGGGCAAATTGCATTGCGGGGTGCATGTGCGGAATCTAAAAAGTCAGCCGAGACACCTCTGAGAACGACGCTCACGTAAACAACACAGAAGCCATTTATAACTCTCCTTTGGGTAGAGGAATTGGATTGACAGTAGTCCCGGCGGACAGCTACCTTTATTGATATCACAATCCAGATCGAAAAAAAATGCAATTCCTTGTCACATCGTTGTCTGGATGGGGGAGTCTGCCGGGGCCTGGTTGGCAAAACCTCCCCGGTTACAGCACACTACACAGAGCTCCTTTCTGCCAATGTTTGTCTGAGATCTCTCATGGGTTTGTTGTAAGCTGTTGTAGACAGCAAACATTATGAGATGTGGAAGAAAAAATATGAAAAAAGGGAAAATTGATATATGTGGTGGAGTGTGTAATACACCTATATCACCTGTCCAATATTCTGCAACATCAATATTTGCTGCTATGACAGGGGTCGGCCCTGATTGTTGCATTTAATACATTTTTAATGGCCTCCTTCCTGAAATGTAGCTTTTTTACACTGTAGGTACATTTTTGGGGGGAGAGGGAGGAGGGGAAAAAAATCACTAAAATTGCCAAAGTTTGCTAGGTTAGTAGCAATAAATCTTCGAAATATGAGTTGTGCTTGAAGCACTAAGTAACAAATAAACTAGATAGGCTACTTACAAACAGAACTGCATATTCCACTACAGTTATATCTGTGAAATAGCCTCATGGCTGGCAGACCAACTCTACTGTGTAGTTATTGGGATTAATTTTATTATTATTATTATTATTATTATTGCAGTCTATTATCGTGCATTTAAAGGAGTAGTTCACTTTCAGAACAAAAATGTACAGATAATGTACTTACCTCCTTCTCATCCAAGATGTTCATGTCTTTCTTTCTTTAGTCGTAAGGAAATAGTTTGAGGAAAACATTTCAGGATTTCTCTCCATATAATGGACTTCTATGGTGCCCCCGAGTTTTAACTTCCA
>NC_133376.1:26740086-26838834 GCF_049309525.1 Garra rufa
CCTTTATAAAAACTTAACAGCAAAAAGTCAGGTGTACCACAACCTGAGGGTGGACATTTTTAGTATTATACCAAAAGGACATGTACTTAAAGGGGCTATATGCAATTTTCTGAAATTTAAACTCGCGATTGACACCTGTGGCCAAAAAACGGAACTGCTCTTCCTTTCTGCTCGCTCTCGCAGCGCGCGCTGGTACGTGCAAACTTCACAAGTCATCCGCTGCAAAGAAGTCAACATTATGTTTACAGAGGTAAGAACAGTCAAATACATATATTGTTTGAGAAACTAAGTTTGTTTGCAATAATAGGCTAATTGCTGACTAGCGGTGGTGGCAGAGTGATCTGAAACGTTTAACATGAACGCGCTTGACGTCACATCCGCAGACAGCGCGCGAAAAATCCGACCCGACAGAAAATAGGAAAAATAGGATACAGGTTTATAGGTGCACCCACTATGAGCTGACAAGGGGTGATTTTCATTTCTTATTTTTGCATCCTCGTTTCCTTTCCTTGCTTCCTTTCCTCGAGTCTTAGCTCCACCCCCTTAGGATACGAGGGAAGGATTTAAGGAAATGAAATGAGGATAGAGGAATGAAAGGAGGAACATTGGAATATTCTTGACCACTCAAGCGTCACTTCAAAGCGTCATCAGCTGCGCTAAAGAGATCTGCCCATATGTTGTTAAAGTTCGTTATTTAAGGCATTCATAATAATTATTAACAAAGCAAGATGCCCTGTTTAAATATATGACATTATTTACACTGCAAAGGTAAAATATAAATGTAAATTATTATGACACATCCGAAGGAGGAGGAGTGCGTCACATTTAGTCGATAAAACACTTCTGCATAGGAAACACCTGCGTATCCTCGCTCAAGACTCCTCAGGAAGCCTCCTCACTCCTCGATCCTTGCCTCCTCACGGTGCAATTAAAGAATTGAGATGTCCTACAAGATGGCTGAGCTCGATCGGGTTCCGGGTCATAGGATGGAGGACGGAGGAGCGAGGAGGGATATTGAAAAGCACCCATGGTGTCAGTATGCTCATCAGGAGATGTTTGAGTCATAAATGGTCAAATAAAAAGGCTATTGTTACGTTTATTTTGGGGAAAAAGTTGCATATAGCCCCTTTAAAAAAATAAACTATTAGGGCAGAGGGCATGTAGTATTGTGTGCAACAAGTTTCCACCAAAGTTTTGCCTTAGAAATTCAAAATAGGCTTCATAGGGTTAAAACGTACTTACAAGGCGTGTAGTGATGCTTCGTGACAATGCGAAAATGTGACTCTACATAATAACAAAACATGGTCAGTCAGAACAATTTCTCACTGTTTGTGCGCCCATACCTTATCATTTCATGACTTCCGCGATGCTTCACCAGACAGGACCTTTTTGTGTTTTTTTCTTGTGTAACTACATGGACGTGCCATATTGAAATATCCGATTAAACTTGCACCTCGCCTCATCAAAGTTTGATAATTAATATACATGAGGAGTGGCAGGTCCAATGAGCTTTCGATGTGGGCGTGGCCACGCCGAATTAGGTGTGTTCGATTTCGGCTGTGTCCAAGTAGGGCTCGCTGCAGCCTGCGGTGGACATCCAACCCCGCCCACATCCATGTGTGACGTCAGACACCACGCCCCCGTCAATGCGTCATCGTGTGACTCCCCTCTCCATCGATAGTTTTAAAGCGGTGCATTTCAAAAAAATTCACGAAATTTATCCATGTAAAGTAGCTCTTTCTAAATTCATGGACATTGATAACACCTGCAGTTTCTGTAACACACATGAGGAAGACTTGTGTCATTTGTTTTATAATATAAAACCTTTCTATTTCTGCAAAGAAATGTTAATTATATGCTTTCTTTAAAAGATGTTATCTGTACTTATTCTCATAAAAGTAAAATGATTGAGTATGTTGTTAACTTTTACATTTTGCAAAAGTCTTTAAAACAAATGAATACATTTGTTGTCACATTTCACGGAGAACTTTTTTTCTGGTTATGCTCCCACAATATAATTTTTGTATATGTAAGGGAAAAGGAAGAAAATTTGAACTATTGTTCAGTTGTTTCTAGGTTTTAATTTAGTTTTTTGTTTATTTATTTACTTTTTATTTATACGTTTATTTATTTATTTTTTCTCTCTATGGTAGGCCTATTAGTTTATTTTTATTTTTTTATTATTATTTTCCCCCCTCTTATTACATATTGTATTACTGTATACAGATTAAGCTTGTATTTTGTGTATCTGGATTTCTATTTCAATATTTTTGTAATGTCCAATTATTCTTTAATAAAATAATTTAAAAAAAGAATCCCGATGTTGTACGCATGTGCAAGAATGGCGAAAGTATGTTGCATCGGGGATGTAAACAAAACAGTTTGTATTAAATAATACAAATTAAACCTAGGTCACCTTTCATATGGAACTAATTACATTCGAACAGCCGGTAAAACGCTTGCTTTGGTTGATTAAAGTTAGGAAAATGGTAATTGGTAATAAAACATTTAAACCTTACCCTATTTGTTTGTGTAATGACATAAATTCACGTTTATTATAATCGATTTTGACATAGCTTAGACAAGATCAGATTTAGACGGACAATTAAGTTTTGTTATTGTAAAAGTAACACTTAGCATATTTTCATTTTCATCTAATTCTCTAAAGATATGTCCACAAATGTGAACATTGCTAATCATATTATCACTATTTTAATATGTGTTAATACTATTTAATATGTTGGATGTGTGACGTGTTTAAACATGGGCGTGGCGTCTGGCGTCACACTTGGATGTGGGCGGGGTTGGATGTCCACCGCAGGCTGCAGCGAGACGCTCCTCGCTGTGGCTGGATTTCACCAATCAGCGAAGCGAGTTTTGCCTACTGCAATCTAGGGAGGAAAAGCGTTCCGTGAAGTCAGAAACTTTTATGACTCTTCTGTGCAGCTGTTTTGCTTCATCTCAGATTAAGTACATTATATTCAAGATTTGTCAAATACACAGACCTTTTTCCACAGACATTTGCGTGTAGAAATCAAGGGGCAACCTCCCGCTCTCTCTATTGAAACCAACACGGAAGTGTCTTAAAATGCAATTCATCGACTGGCCGCTTGAGGCTGGCTGCAAAAGAGAGTCAGTCCCATTGACTCCCCATGTTAAAATGCCCAACTTTACAGCAGAAAAAAGTATGTTTACAGCCTGGTTCAAAAAATGGTTTTGGTCTATATAGCTAGTTTTGCCCTTAATGTCAACTGTGAGAGGGGTGAATTTTTTTATAACTCATCCGTTTAAGTTATATTAAGCCTTAAAGTTCAGCATAATTAAGGGCGTGTCCACTTGAGTGACAGGGGGATTGCCGCTGCTGTCACCACTGTCGCGCTAGGCGGGCGTGGTTTTAGCAACCAGCTCCACCCACGTCCCGCCTTTTTGCCCATTTTTGATTAGCCGGGAGTGACGCGCGGTGACGCGTTTCCAAGATGGCGACGGCCGAATCCCGCCCACAACAGGCTTCAAAATAGCGCTTCAGAATCCTACGGGTGACGTCACGGATACTACGTCCATATTTTTTACAGTCTATGGTAGAAATATAGAAACAATCCTTTATGTACTGCTTAATGCAGCGCCTATATGTATAATAATAATGTTCACTGTAAGCCAATATTAATGAAACACCACTAAAGTGAGGTCTATATTTTTTCATCAGTTTTATTTTAAATGAAAATGACACAATATTGACATTAGCATTATATTAAGTTTTTCCTGTTATAAAAATGTGGTATTTGTAGGCTTAGGAACTGGTGGTGAATCCGGCCAGGCAAATTATAAAAAACTGTCATCATCAACAGAGCTTGTGTAGCCGCTCTGGAGAAACTGCGAATGAGCCAGCCAATTGCTCTCAAACTGCTCTAGCAGTGCATTTATGGCATACATCACAGTGACATTGCGTTGGTGGCGTCTCAAGTTGGATGAAATTTCTAACCAGAATGCACTGCTTCAAGTCAGATTCCAAATGGATTGTCGCATGAAGTCAAAACACACCTCATATGTAGCATTGCATGGTTAGGGCAAGTACACTATAACATTGCATTGATGGCTTGTCACCTTATCACTGCATATCTAGTTAGAACATGACTTAAACCTCATGCAGAAACATTAGAATGTGTTTTCAAAAATGTTCATATGATCTTGTTTAAGTGGGTGGTTTTTGGCAAGAATAAATTGTCAAGTAGACTAGGCTTTGTAATGATAGTAAGACAAGGTTTATATAACAGGTGCTGTTTGACCCTGGTGTAAAACACATGTCAGCATGCATTCAAGAAGAACTTTGAGTGATTAAATAGGCTGATTATATAAAGCACTCAAAAGTAACACCATCCCTGAGCACAGTGTTTTAATTTATCTAACGATTTCTCCTGACCTGTTAGAGCACATAAACACGCTTAGTTCCATTCAGAGGGATGACTTGCACTCTACCCAATACATCCTTTTTTCCCTGTGGATTAAGCTAACAATTGACTGGAGAGACTGAAGGAGATTTGCAGTAATATGAAGGATAAAGCTGGCCCAGCTACTCAAAAAATATATATTTAGATATTAGATTAGACAGCCAGCTTTAGAGAAAAAAATAAACAACAGCAATATGTCATTCGCTGGTAAGCCCTTGTGAATAAATACACTTGATGTCACATATGTTCTCTACACATACTGTCAAGCTGTGCCCAAGACCATTTCAAGTCTGTGCCCTGTTTTCGATTTTACTTTCACCACCCACTGGCTTTCATTTACCTGAAATGATCTAAACAGAACACAAAGACACACAGGCGCACAAACCTCCTTTACGAACACACAAAAAAACGTCTGAAGTGCCCTAATGGCTTATACGCTGCTAATTTGTCTTGACTAGAGAACAGCTGTAAACACACACCCAGGGGGACGAGGCCTGATAAGCTCTCCATCCTGCTGATGCTATCAGACAAAGGGCTGCCCCACCCAGGGCTGCACATTTCCAGGTGTTTTAGCCTACATGTTCTGACATCAATCAGACCCCAGGCTAAAAAAAGGATGAAAAATAATCATTGAATCATACTGACCATAGAACAGGTGATTCCGAAGGCAACGAGAACGAACCGTGCCATGCTACTGTACGTTTGAGTGGTTATGATTATGCGAGGAGGTGGTCTTTGCACTTGTGCTGACTGCTAAACAAAGGCCACTGATTTCTGCGTATAGGGGTAATCAGGGTTGGAATTTCAGCCTCTCATGGTGTATTGAACACATGATTATGCTCATTGTCTGGGTGGTGTGAGGTGAGAAAAGAATGCTAAACATTAGCGCTCAAATGAAAAATTAGGAACCGTAGAAACTGGGCCTTTCAAAGTCCTTATCATTTGATGCTGAAAGCCAGTGAACTTGTGAACAGTGTGCCTATTCTATTCTGGGAAGGAACTAACGTTTGAAATCAAATGTGATTTTCATGGCTTCTATGCTACATTCCATTCAGTCAGTAGGAAGTTGGAGATTCCAAACTGTTATCACCAATCATTGCCTGGAATGCTCACAAGACGGTATAAGGAAACAAAATGGCAGGTTTTGCAGGTGTTCAATTATTTCAGTCTCAATGCTCAAAGCAACCTAATTGTGTAGGATACAGTGCTACGCAGGGCTTTCAATTGCTTTACAGGTGCAAAATTATGACTTATTTACACAAACGTCTCTGCAAACAGGTTTAGAAGTATGTTACTCAGGGCTGGTGGTGGTGCTTAAAGCCACAATCTGTAAGATTTGTTGATGAAAATATCCAAAAAAACACTAGAACAGTGTTATATATTTTGCTGAATGTGCACTTACATTATCCCAGATGTTTCAAAGAATGTTTAAATTCAAAGAAATAAGCAATTTTAACTAGTATAATGTACCGTGTCATTGCGCATACCAATGATTTCATACACCCTTGTTTTACTGGTGTTATTTTGTAGAAAACATGGAAACCCCAAAGACACTTTAATATTTTATCCATTTTATTAGACAGTTGATGAACGCACAGAGTAGCATTATAACAGAACTTTCAACACACTATGTAAATGTAAATGTATCTACAATGATAAAACAAAGATGCTTTTTCCTGCATACGCATGACCAGAAGAAACAGAAGCAGTCAAATGCGACATAATAAAAGCTCAGCTGCTTTTCATTTGCAATAGCTCCAGTGTCTTTGCTTCCATGACTTTCAGCCCCACCCTGCTTTATACTATTACCTTAATAAGTCTTTAATACATTAGCTCATCCATGGACATGATTTCTGCCCGTGTTCCGTCGGATTGTATGGACTGTGAAGATGAAGACTACAACTCCCACAATTCCACACCCAATTACTCTCATCAAACTTCTTTGTTTATTTTGAATATGTGCCCTCTAGCGGCGAAAACTTACATCTTGTGCCTTTAAGATATTGTTTAAGATATTGATAATATAATAATACTACTACGAATTCTACTAATAACAATATAAAACGGACTAAGGTGCTGGGTTCATGAATATTAATCACGTTGTCTGCGTTTGCTCGAACTGATTTGCTGAAATCAAAACAGGGACTAATAGGCGAGCGCCAGCCAATCTAATTGCGGTTTGCGCATTAGTCCCGCCCACTACCGGAGAAACAGTCAGCAACAGTCAATCTTATGTTTGTTCTTAAAAGCTGAAGAACTTCGTTATTTTGACAGGAAAATACAACAAAGAATATCGTTTACATGTAGCACGTCAATTCTGCATGGTATATAAGACTCTCTCGCTCTCTAGCTCTCCTTCTTCCCGTGTGCTCTCAACAAAGCGACGACGAAAGGTGCGCCTTCACACTAGCGTTTACGGTACGTTAGATACAGGTACGCAGCGCATCCATTGACATGAATTGAAAAATAGCACAGATCGCTTGACGGAAAGTGAAACTTTAAAGCGTTCAGTCAAAGTGTTTGGCGAGTAAAATATCTGTGCTAAACTTACACTTAGCCTCCAGCTCCCATACTGGCGAGTAAACTCTAACAATGTAGTAGCTAATGGCTAATGCTGCGGGAGTACCATACTTAGCCACACGTCCTTTCCATTTCCTTTCCTAATGTTAGACATCATTTAGCGTCCAGAGTGATGTCCTCGCATTGTAGAGGGTTGACTCTAAATTCTAACCTAGTAACTACAGCCTAAATCATTGGTTTCTTAAGTTATAGGTTACCCAAACATTAAAATTCTGTAATCGCACTAAATAAACAAAGTTTTCTTTTGTGTTCCACAGAAGAATGAAATGCATACAGGTTTGATGATCACATCATCCAAGAAACTATTCCTTTTAAGAGTATTTGGGCAGAATTCAAATAGTCTCCATTGTTATTAAATTATTTCAGCTTTCAAAACTCATATCATCAAGAGGTATGTATTAAAAGCCATTACGGCAA
The DNA here is from genome assembly GCF_049309525.1 of Garra rufa. Lineage (NCBI taxonomy): Eukaryota > Metazoa > Chordata > Actinopteri > Cypriniformes > Cyprinidae > Garra > Garra rufa. Next base: position 26,747,529 of record NC_133376.1, read on the forward strand.
TTAGAGAGAAATGAGTCTTATGGGGATTCAATTTGCCATAAAGATGGCAGAACTACATGTATTAATTGCTATCTAAATGCCTAAATATTCAAATTAATCTTGCATAAATAGAGCACAGTGCTCTTGAACACGTCATACTAAAAGCAAATGGGATGTTGGGTTACTAATTATTAGTCTCAATTGCAGCCGTCATAAGTTCCACAATGAAGTGTGAATACAGCTCAATCTTGTTTGGGCCTAGAGTGGAGTGAAATCTAATTGGTTGCAGCTGTGCCGAGTGCCAGTTACAGTGATGAATCCTACGACGTGACTGGCACCACTGTGTACATTTCATCCCTTGAGTATTCGCTCTCCAGCTTGTGCTGATAGCAAGTCTTTGACATTACGGGGCCAAGCTGGCCATATTATTTTAATCATCTCAAATGACTAATTGCTAATTTAGCGTTAATCTAATAGCAGAGTACAAGTTGCCAATCTAAATACATGCAAATGGCTTGTTTTTCAAAACTCATTCAATTTTGCACATGATTGCAATGTAATTCACAATAAAAATGAGATATCTTCAAAGTAAAACGTCTGACACAATATACACAGTCGGAAAATGATGACTAAAGCAAACACTTTTCTGGTATTGTGCCAGTCTTTACTCAGGCTATGTAAACAGTTGCCAACAACAGTTAACAGCAGTTTCCTTTCACACTATAAACAATTTTTTCTTCCTAATGAAATCTTAAATACAGCCATTGCCAAAACCTCTCAACACCTTATAATAGCTTTCATAGGTTCCACTGGAAACTTGTTGTGTTTAAAGCAACATGTTAATATCATGTATCAATAGTTAGGCCTAAATAGTCTCCATCCACTTGCACTAGCTCTGGCAATATGAAAAGAAGGCTAAGCTGGAGAATTATTCCTGTGTACCTTTTACTGTCAATAAAACATTTAAGGATGCGCTTCAAGGTCCTCATCAGTAATGCAAGGTAGTTCGGCTCAATAGACCAAATCTTTTATCATGACCTCTGCTTAGCGGTTTGCACCAGACACAGCGAGGGCTAGGAGATGCTAATAGCACTCAGTGAGTCTCTGGAAACAACACTCAATCTCCTAATAAATAGATGCAAACAAAACAAAAGTAAAATATTTAGATACAATCACAAACAATGTAGTAAAAACGAATTGTCTGCTATTCAAATCTCTTCTCAGAGTAAACAATACGACTGCCCTTTGTCGCTCAATTCTACCAAGCGACAAACAACAAGCATTTCAATATCGAGAGCTCCATCGCTGATGCAACAGTGCCCTCCCAGCTTAGCAGGGGGGCTCAGATGGAGACAGGGTGTTTTAACACAATGTATCAAGGCATGGATAGCAGGGCAAGGCAACACTGAAGATGGGCCTGTCAGTCATCTTGCTGTCTGCTTCCAGCCATGATCATTAGAGGAAATCAAACGCCTGAAATACACTAAGATGAAGACCATAATGGAGCTGTCCTCTTTGTAGCCACATCCAGCCAAAGAAAGAGCCTCCATCTCGTCTGAATTCAAATAAATCATGCTCTCTCTCTCTCTTTTCCAACGGGCACCTGTAGGTTTGAGTCTCACTGAGCGCCCATGCTATTCACTAGAAGATAGGCTGCTGCACACTAAGGGTAATAAGGCAGCAACATATCGGCCATATCGGCAGATATTCCTTTCAAAGTAAGCAGAAGGGACTGGCTATAGAAGTGTGCCATGCTTTAGCAGCAAAATATAGCATCAAATCAGTTATTCTCTATGTACTGTGGAAAGTGTTGGCTCAAGGCTCGAAGCAAAAAAGTGTCTTAAAGAAGTTCAAAACCACTGCATGATTGAGTGGCTCCCGCTGCACAAAGTAGCTTGGGCTGCAGCCTGTGAGCACCTTTGAGCTGCTTAACAATTCACACAAAGGGTCCTAGCAGTTAGAGGGGTATTTCGCTGAAGACACTGCAGCAACATTGCTAAGAAAGTATTGTTCATATAGATCTGCACAACCAGATATTCAGAAACTTTTCTTGGTTTTTCCCACCTTACTAATGTTTCACTTCATTTCCAAGACCTTCAAAGCAGCAGCATACTAAGAAAGTATTGTTCCTATAGAAAATGATCTGCACAACCAGATAGCCAGAAATGTATCTTGGTTTTTCCCACCTTTTACTAATGTTTCACTTCATTTCCAAGAACTTCAAAGCATTGGTTTGCTATGTGATGTTATTATTTATTTGAGAGCCACTGCTGCTTTTTTGATGCAGGGTCCATTTTACACTGGGCTGAATCCACTCTGGCTTTGATGGTCATTTCTGTTCCATTACAACGAATGAAACACAGCTAGATTAAAACCACCATCCATATGCATTACTATTGCAGAATCAAAACCGCCAATACCGTAGTCATATCACAAAGGATTCTAAGAACGAAGGAAATCAGAAAGAAAAGCTTTTGAGTACTAAAAGAACATTGCATAAGAGTAATCAACAAATTCTACACTTGAGCATATTTGTAACAGCGGTGCATGCAAGAACTCAATTTGTAGCGCAATGCATTCTGGTGTGTGTTGACATTGCCAAAACAGCTAAATCTATTAACCTTGATGTCAAAGTGAAGGTGTGCATCAAAACCTGTGAGCTCACATGATAACAAACAACTTGTCAAGCAGGAGTCTATTGCACACACACAGCCTTTCCTTTAGAGTTTTATTGATGAAACATACTAGAGCTAAATTTTAAAAGGCTAGAGGAAAAACAACAATCATCCTCTTTCTACACCATTAAGAATTTATCAAGAGGATAAAACAGGCTGTGAAAATACACCTTTAGTATATTGCGTTTGCCTCGGAAGCTAGGCAAGTTTCAACAGTCAACAGAGCAATAGGTTGACAGCTCTCCCTAAAGCATTGCAAGCTGGAAACAAACATGCACTGGAATATTTAAAAATGATCTGTGCTTGCTCATGAATATGACTGCTTGAGAACTTGCACGGCTGTATGGAAAACAAAGAAGCATGCCTCTGTGGTTAGTCAACCTCATATGATGTATTCAGGCATTTCAAGTGAAACTCATGCAAGAAGTAAAATCTTATGAATTGCACCCCTCAGGAATATACAGCACTGATTACTTGTGTCAGTGTTTTCTTTAGTAGCTAACCAACTAAAATATAGGACCTTGTTACTATGTAACCTTGTTGTTAAAAATACTTTAGCAACAATATATGATTGCACATTTGTCTTTGGAATTTTTCCAAATGTATACCTGTGCAAAAACAAATACACAAATAAATAAATAAATAAACAAACAAAAAACTACTGTCTTCATATATGAGGTGGAAGTGGTGTTGGCCGCTAGGTGTCAGCCTTGTGACTTTAAACACGATTTACCCTCAACATGCTGTCATGTGTGCACATGACTCCTCACTCTTTGTGCGTGTTCATGAGCCAGATACTGAGGAATATAAAATATAAAAAGGCGCAATATAACCTATGCTACACTGACAAGGAATATTCAGTAAAAAAGTTCACTGTAATTAATCAAAGTAATAATAATAATTATCATTAGTATATTATTATTATTATCTCAATCTCATAGCATTTCATATCACGTTACGCACGAGCGCGCCTCTATGTCTTTCTGTCTCTGTGTTTGTGTGTCAGATAGAGAGAGAGGGAGAGAGAGACACAGAGAGAGATTGATATGTTTTGGTCGTCATCTGTGATGGGAACGAAAGGCAGCTCCCTGAAAGATTCGCAATTAGCGCAGATCCAAACGCAAACAGTGGTGTTTACATTGCGCTCCCATTCTTAGGCATGTATGTAATTAATATTTCGTACCACGGCTATACTGCCAGTAAAGAACACATTTAATTACTAGAACTAGCGCAACACGTGAATAACCTTTAATATCTTATTAAATCTCGTACAGACAAGTAAATAAATACGTACTTGCCGAAAGTAAATGTGTTAGAGGTATTATGACGTGGATAATAGGCTACTCAAATCTGACGAATCTAAAATTGTTCCAGGAACATTCATATTTCTGCTGTCAAAGAATACTGATATTCTATGTGCGGACTAAATAGCTGCACCCAGCGGCTTAGGTCAAGAAAATATCAACTTAATTAATTCTGAATATATTGATTATAAATCATTGAACCCATTAGCATTATAATTACCCTATTCTAAATCAGGGTCAGCGTAAATCTAGACAAAAGTTAAGTTATGTCAAGAACAAAGATCGCGGAAAAGTTTGTGGAGGAAACCATAGCAACAGCAGACCACTGAAGAGCCTTCCGTATGGATTATTATGGGACGAAACATTAGGTATTTTTCAAATTAATTATGTATTTTATTTTATTGGAAATATGTATAGCCTAACAAGAACTTGGTGATTATCTGTGCTGTGTGAACCTTAACTAATTGCGGCCCTATCATTTCTCACGGAAATTCCTTATAAAACGGTGACCCTCCCAAAGTCAATACTTGTATTGACACGCTGTATGTTCAGACATAACTAGAACGGATAACATGCACTGTGCGTTGCATGAACTAAAGCTAGTTGGCCGAGTTCATAGCTGTAGTTTTGCCCCACCCACCAGCAAATCCAGCTCTCCAGTGTAACCTCTGATTGGCTGTGGGGATTGCGGGTCCTGAGACTGAGCGCGAGACACTGAGCTGTGCATTCGACAGTATGCGCTGAAGATGCGCGCCGTGCGTTTAGCTCAGTGAGCCACATTTAAGAACTATATCAAAAACTATTTCGCTTGATCCAGAGGCTGGATATATTTCAGACCGGACGCTTTTGTTACGGCGAGAGGAGCATAGCTGCACTTACAAATGCTTGATTTTTTCCTCACTGATCTTTTGTCAGTGTTTTATACGGATTTAGTTTCATTATTTCTGGACTAAGGCCAGCTGAAATACCTTCATACAAGAAATTGACGCTTGTTGAGAGAAATCTTCAGTGGAAAAGGCACCCACATCTTGCTCGACTGGGAATATCAGTGAATTGTGGACTGGACTGATATTTTATTCATATTGTTTTGCCATATTGTTGCAGTTTTAGAGATTGGACTGTTGTCTTTTTTTCTGAAATTGGAATCTCTGTTGTTTCAGTTGGATATGTGCATGGACATAAATGCGGATCAAGGAGGAGACATCCTAACTTCACATTATTCTACGGATTGATTGGGCATGAGCGATGTTTTAAACTCAATTTTATTCCAAGCGTTCGTCACGAATCATGATACCGAGAGCAAATATTTTTGAATTGGATCCTTCCTTTCATTCATTCACAAGTTGAGGACCTTCTAGCGGACATTTAGCCTGCATTTTTACTGAATATTTTCTTTCACTGGCTCAAAATGGTCGGTTTACATCTCGGTTACCCTGAATTACGCAAATGTTCCTGTTGAAGCCATGTTTTTCGTTCACAATGTTTTCACATTCACTATATGAAGAATTATTCACCAGTTTTCTTCGTATTTTTTTCCCCCTGAATAATGCGAGACATGGGTGGCCTGATAAGATTTCGATAAAGTAAATGGAAGTTATCGACTGCGTAATCAGTAAGTCAGATGAATTTCATCGCAGATATAAACATTTTCGTTCATCTTAAAGGATGTCTACCAGACTGTGATTTTATGCCTTTGACTTATTGGGAGTTTTTTTTACGTCCGACCGAACGTGCATAAGTTTAAATGTTAATAAAAGATCATGCAAATGAGCGTGTGAAGGCAGACATCAACAGGTACAATGCATTCCAAGGACATGGATTTCGTACAAATGTTTTTGTGCTTTCTCTTGTGCTGGACTGGAGTCGATGCCGTTTACAATTTGAAATACACCGTGGAAGAAGAGCTGCGGGCAGGCACAAAGATAGCCAATGTGACGGCGGACGCGAAAAATGCGGGTTTTGCACTTGGAAACCGACAGCCTTACTTGCGGGTTATCTCCAATTCCGAGCCGCGATGGGTTAATCTGAGCCCCGCCGGACTGCTCATCACAAAGCAAAAAATTGATCGGGACGCTGTTTGCAGACAGACACCGAAGTGTTTTATTTCGTTGGAGGTGATGTCGAACTCGATGGAGATCTGCGTGATTAAAATTGAGATTATCGACGTAAACGACAACGCGCCCCGCTTCCCCACCAACCACATTGACATAGAAATCTCGGAAAATGCCGCTCCCGGTACCAGATTTCCCCTAGAGGGGGCAAGCGATCCGGACTCCGGGAGCAACGGCATTCAGACGTACACGATTACCCCTAATGATATTTTCGGTCTCGAGATTAAGACGAGGGGAGACGGGTCCAAAATCGCAGAACTTGTGGTGGAAAAGACTTTAGACCGAGAGACGCAGTCTCGCTATACGTTTGAACTCACAGCGGAGGATGGTGGAGACCCCCCAAAGTCTGGGACTGTGCAACTTAACATCAAAGTCATTGACTCGAACGATAACAACCCCGTTTTCGATGAGCCAGTATACACTGTAAACGTGATGGAGAATTCTCCCATTAACACGTTAGTCATAGATTTGAACGCCACGGACCCAGACGAAGGAACGAATGGCGAGGTGGTGTACTCATTCATAAACTTCGTCTCCAACCTGACCAAACAAATGTTTAAAATCGACCCCAAAACAGGTGTGATAACAGTGAATGGCGTTTTGGACCACGAGGAACTGTCCGTCCACGAAATTGACGTACAAGCCAAAGATCTGGGTCCAAATTCAATCCCTGCCCACTGCAAAGTGATTGTTAATGTAATGGACATAAACGACAACGCACCAGAAATCAAACTCTTGTCAGAAAACAGCGAGATGGTAGAGGTGAGCGAAAACGCTCCCCTCGGATACGTAATAGCTCTGGTGAGGGTCTCAGACAATGATTCGGGAGCGAATGGAAAAGTGCAGTGCAGACTGCAGGGCAATGTGCCTTTTAGACTCAACGAGTTTGAGAGCTTCTCCACCTTACTTGTTGATGGCCGTCTGGATAGGGAGCAGAGAGACATGTACAATTTGACCATTCTAGCCGAGGACAGCGGATACCCCCCGCTCAGAAGCTCGAAATCTTTTGCCGTCAAAGTAACGGATGAAAACGACAATCCCCCGTACTTCACCAAGCCACATTATCAAGCCATGGTGCTCGAAAATAACGTCCCAGGTGCGTTTCTGCTCGCGGTGTCCGCCAGGGACCCTGACCTGGGCATGAACGGCACTGTGTCCTACGAAATCATCAAATCGGAGGTGCGGGGCATGTCTGTGGAATCTTACGTTACAGTCAACTCAAACGGCGAAATATACGGCGTTAGGGCTTTTAATCACGAAGATACGCGAACCTTTGAGTTTAAAGTCTCTGCGAAGGATGGGGGAGATCCACCATTGACCAGCAACGCCACCGTGCGCATTGTCGTACTGGATGTTAATGACAACACACCTGTGATGACCACCCCGCCCCTGGTGAACGGCACCGCGGAGGTGTCCATTCCTAAAAACGCTGGAGTTGGTTATTTGGTTACACAAATCAAAGCTGATGATTACGATGAGGGGGAAAACGGAAGGTTAACGTATTCAATTTCAGAAGGAGACATGGCATACTTTGAAATAGACCAGATAAACGGCGAGGTACGAACCACAAAGACGTTTGGGGAGAATGCGAAACCATCCTATCAAATAACCGTGGTGGCGCACGACCACGGCCAAACTTCTCTATCTGCCTCCGCCTATATTGTCATTTATCTCTCTCCCGATCTCAATGCACAGGAGCAAATCGGACCCGTCAACCTGTCGCTCATTTTCATCATTGCCCTGGGTTCTATTGCAGTCATCCTCTTTGTCACAATGATCTTTGTGGCAGTCAAGTGCAAAAGGGATAACAAGGAAATCCGAACATACAACTGCAGGTACCCAAACAATTTTTGATACATCTATTTTAAGTTACACACAGCCTAGTTCAGTGTGCGAATTATTCACTGACCTTCAGAGGGGTCGAATATTTAAAGATAACCGCAAAAACGAAATACAATCAACAGAAGGCCTTACCGTAAAGTAGATTGCGCTAAACACTTGCTCACGAACAGAATTTGCGTTCGCTGAGGTGGTAACCATAGCAACAGTACGTTGCTTGAGGTTTTTACGTTATGGCCAATATGGAATACACAATGCAAGTAGGCCTACTGATTGTTCAATCGGAATTAACATTAATAACAAAGATTACTTACAAATTATAAAACAACAAAAAGATTGTTAATTCAGTCATTTTAAGTAATTGATGATTAGTTAGGGGCGCCAAAGACTAACCTCCATTAATTGCGCCTCAAAAATTACTTACTGAGATTCTATCAGCATTGTTTTAGAGAAAACGTGTGTGAATGTAAAAATGTATAAGCCCAAACATATTTTTGTTTTTACTTGTGGGCATTCAGGCCTTACTTATTGGGTCAAACCTCACCAACCCTCCTATAATTCGCACCCTGGTCTAGTTATCGAGCATATAATTATATTTTTACCGGAAATGAATCAAGACAACATACAATGATTAATACATAAAGAGAGAGCATGTTTGATGTGTATCTTGGCTGTGCACGCGCTGTGTCTTCAACTGTGCATGCGCTTCAGGCCTTGCTCTGCTGCTGCCATTGCTGATAACAGTAGCAAAACAGGAGATCATTACACTTGTTCATCATGATTATTATATGAACACATCATCATCATATCATAAATATTACTAAGATCATTATTTTTATTTATAAATTATGATGATATATGTGAGTAGACCCTTACATGAGCTTAAAATAAATATATATATGAAAAAAAAACACTAGGCTAATAAATAGCAAAACAACTATTTTACACCACATCAAAAAATTAATCGTCTTTGTTTCCAGCAGTCCACAATAATTTGTCATTTTTATTTAATTTAGAGTTTTCAAAGTTGCAGTTCAACTGTCTTTATCATAATTCATCAAAGTGGCAGAAACAATACATTGAGCTTGATTTTAATTGAACTTAAGTTTAGTAGGTTGATTTATTTATTTTACTGTCATATTTCCATTCAGACATTTTTGAAAAATTAGAAAGGGAAAAATAAAGCTCAACGATAAGATAAGTCAAATCAACTTGAGCCATTGCTTGTTGAGTAAAGGGTAAGCATAGGCCTTTCCATACACACCATCTGCATTGAGACTGCTGTTATAAATTATTGGTGTAATTTTTATGACCTTTCTCAAATTTGCACTAATCAAAATATTTATTTATTGCTCAAATTTGGAGATTTTATTTATGGTTTGGCAACACACTATGGTTGTGATTGTATCAAAAGACAGTAGCAAGGCCATGGCAACCAAATTTTACTGTGGCACCGATCACAATATCATAATAATAATTACACTCATAAAAGGTAAATCATGCAAATGTATAGCATGGTAATAGTCTTTGACACATGGTGTGTAGGGGAGAATATTATTTTGTTAATCTACTGTAATATGAATACTTATCAATCTGTAACATTGGCCACTGGGTTGATTTCCCTCTGCTACATTACCACTCAACATTTCCATATAAATTGCTTTTGCAAATTTAACCTGAAACCATTACCATATTTTTACCTCAAATTGTTGTTGACGTTTCTGTCTTGTAGTGCAACAGCATACAGTAAATGATCCATCTTAACAGAGATGTATGTAAGTGAACATATTCAAGAAGGCAGATGGTTAGGCACGCAGAGTATCTACCTTGCCGCGATCGGAAGATGGTTAGAGATGGCCTGTGTTTAGATTGCTGGCGTTAACATTTATTTTCCTCTCCAGATAGAAACCTGATGGAGGCTTTCAGCTCTCCCAACAGGGGGTTAGTGAGAGTGCTTGATACGGTTTTCTTCAGCTGTGCTCACTGACTCTCCTTTCTGGCTCATCTGAGAATCTTTGGATTGTCTTCACTGTGACGAGAGCCAAACACATATGACCAAACAGACCATAGAGACATGTGTTTATTAACACAGTTAAATAAAAGACCCTGGAGCCGATGCAGTTTAGAGAACATAAACAAATGGTTTTAATAACACAACACAGATAACGGCATCTAATAATATTCATTACATAATTAACATCATACATAGAGTCTTAATCTCTTTGCACATATTTGCAGTTTGCTTTGTCACTGTAGCTTTAATGAAAGAAACAAGCTCACTGTTCCTTCAGTGTCATAATAGTACATTTTTCGACCAGCTATTAAGCATGCCTTGGACTGGATAACTTTTTCTGTGCTTTAACTCGCACAGACCCGAAAAAAAAGCTTTTAGATGCCTTCTAAAAAGATAAGGTCCTGCACCGTTATCATTTTTCCAAGCCAGAAAAAAGTAAGGAGCAGGGAGACACAGGCTGAATCCAAATGAAAAGCACAGAAAGAGGAGCTTTGTGTTGTGCAGGCAGTGCGGGCATACCATTAAGGCCAAGCCGTACGTTACGACGAATGTGTGCCCTTCAGAGGACATAAAAAGAAATAAGTGTAAGATTGTTTCAGGCTATAAGATCTAATGATCCTCATGGGGGAAAGTGAGACGGGTCAGTGGGGAATAGCTAAGACAAAGATTGTTTACTACACCAACTCTCCTTATGAGCGCTCAAGTTTATGTTTAGATTGCAACCTAAGCATCCTTTGGGGCAAGATCTCAAAGTTTCTCATTTACTGTGATTAGAATCAAAACCCTCAAATCAAGTTAGCAGTAGCCACAGAGCGTAGCTCAGAGAATTGAAATTCACAACCCACCTGCCAGCGGGCTTGTTTGTAACACAAGCGAGAAAAAGCAGACAAATGCGGGCTTAACTTTGAATATTATTACTTTCGATTCACAATGACACTTAGTATCATTTGTCGCTGTGTGTGCTTCTGTGGTTTGGCATGTTTGCATTGTGTATGTGTGCTTGTGACAAGTCCAGCCGCCGAGCATGGAAATGCAAACAAATGAGAGACGTCGGCTCCAATGTGGCCGGTCTCCATTGAATATGGGTCTGGCACCTCAGCCCGAGCCAGGCGAGAGGACCTGGCGCCGGCTGTGCGTGCAGTGAGGAAGGCAGAGCACTGCTTTATTGAGTCTGTTCAGTTTCTTGTACCTGCGCAGGGTGGCGGAGTACTCCTACGGCAACCAGAAGAAGTCCAGCAAGAAGAAGAAGCTGAGCAAGAACGACATCCGGCTGGTGCCGCGGGACGTGGAGGAGACGGACAAGATGAATGTGGTGAGTTGCTCGTCTCTCACCTCTTCGCTCAACTACTTCGACTACCACCAGCAGACTCTGCCGCTGGGCTGCAGGCGCTCCGAGAGCACCTTCCTCAACGTGGAGAACCAGAACTCCAGGAATGCTGCACCCAACCATGGCTACCACCATACCTTCACAGGGCAGGGCCCTCAGCAGCCTGACCTCATCATCAACGGCATGCCGCTGCCTGAGGTGAGATTTGCTCCAGTCTGCTCCATCCTTCAGCCTGCCACGGCTAACAGCGGCAAGGGAGGGTGGGGTCGAGGGATATCCGTCATAGGGCCACTAACCCAACCTAGTCAAAAGGCTAAATCTGCTTACTGATAGATAGCTGTTACTTTTACTGGCATTTGGGTGATTTTGTGGTTGTTGTTTTTTAACTGCAAGGTAGGAAAGTGGAAATGTGGCTTCTTTTTTTAACTACACTTTCAATGGTGCTTTCATTTCCACGCTTACATGCATTATTTGTCGGTGTTGGAAACCTAGGAATAGTTATATTAAAAAAGTGAGCAAGCCGTCATTGGAAAGTTGCCAAAGTGGATTATTTGGCCACCTCTGTTTCTGCACTCTTTTTCATGCTGAGCAAAAGAGCTGTAGCCTGAACATCTGCCAAATGCACTGACCTGGCTAATCGGCAGCGCTGCATGTAATTTCAGGTGCAACCATTAAGAACAATCATTGGCGAAACAACGATTTGCGCCTAAGTTCTCGATCTCCATGGGTGGCATGCAGCGCCTTGTGATGGATATCTGAAATGTAAAGGCAAAGTTACATCACTTTGCAATAGAGTTACACACATCATAAGCTAGCTGTATTGCAATGACACTAACACAATCAACCAATCAGGTTGCTTTAAACTTTTTATAATGCATCTTATTTTTAAATGATAATTTTTTTTTAGATTTTGCAGGAGAATGATTTATCATTTAGAGAAATAAGATGGATCATTGAAAATTTTGTGTTTTGTTTATTTATTTAGTACTGCCCTCATTAAGCTCTCACATTTCAGATATTATTTGCACATATTTCCAGGAAAATTCATGAATAAGTAAAACAGAGTTCTTTTGATTATGAATAAGGAAGTGTACACTGTTGAAAATGATGATTGGTTTCACTTATCATTTAGCCATTTAGGAAATAAAATATAAATGTGTGCTTTGAATAAAAGTCTCTGCCTAATGTATAAATGTAAATGTGTAAACACTTTACACAACTAATAAAGCGCAGTGCTAAATAATAAAGACTTTATATATATATAATTTGCAAGGGGTATGAAAATTGACGCACTTAACTCTATATTGTAGTGTCAATTATAGTGGTATCTCTGTTTGAATTGTCACACGGTACACAAACAGACTGAGCACACATAAGGAGGCTCACTGCTGCCAAAATGAGATGTTAAATTTGCACCGATCCATTGATTAGCTGATCCAGCACTCTTCGTTGTTTGCAAAGCCTGCGGAAATCAATGAAACAGTTAATATAGCACTAATATATTAAAGCTGTCGCCAGATGCTTAAAGTCATATTGGAAATATTTAAAATCCAACTAGTTAATGGATGAATATTCAGACAGAAACCATTATCTAGTAGGTCAGACTGCACAGAGGTTAACACGAGACTTAAAACTGCATGCTGGCTGGACAAAGGAATTACTGTGTGTAACAGCAAATGTAGTAGCTAGGCATGGTAGCGTAATCCTTTAATAAAACTACCTAAGCAGCAGGATTAAAGAACATCTATTTTTCTCAACTGATGAAAAGACAAAGAATTAAGGGAGGGGGGTGTTGTGGGCTGAATAAGCCTGTAGATTGAGTGTGATAGTACTGTACAATGAACTCTAATGCGAAGCTTTGTTGTTTCACTGCAACATTAGAAGAGAGAAAAGAGAGAGAGAGAGAGAGAGAACGAGACGGTGTACATATGCATCTTAATGTCAGATGTCTGGGCCCAGCACATTTTCCAATTTCATATAGGCCAGTGATTGGCCTGATAAAGGTGTGGGGTTATTTGTATGCTGGTTTCATCATGCGCGGCGCTCCACCTGACATTGACAAACATCCCTTTGCTTTGACCACGTTTCTGCATATTTCTCCACCAGAGGCCAAAGACAGGCTAACTACAGATGGCCATATCCTTTTCCCCTTTGGTGTGACATTTAGAAAATACAGTGGCTTCCCATTCAACATGCTGTATATGAAAAATGTTGTCAGTGTAATTATGCATCCATTTATGTGGGGCACAATCAAACATTGCAGCTGTTAAATGACCGATAATAGCTCTGTCACGCATTACGAGTCTGGGCTTGGAAGCGTTTGACTCTACAAGTCAGGGTTTCCCAGAGGTCTGCTGAGGACACACTGGTTGGTACACAGTTGTGATTAACCGTGCATCTCCTTGGCCTGAAATATCAAGGCCTGAAGGCTGTTTTCCAGCGTTCGTGATTCAGACATGATTTTGAGAGGTTGTTTGTTTGTTTACTTTACAGTCCCAGTTGGAGCTTATACTCTGAAAATGTATGTTTGGAAGACTGCTATGCCAATTTTTCCAGCAGGAGAAGAAATATTGCATAGTTTTAATCAAAATTACACACTGACGGCTTATTGATAATGAAACTAATCTGAAAATCTAAATAGTGGATGCACAGCATTTCATCCTACTGATATGCTTTTGCAAAGCAGTGTGAACACACAGAGCCTGACACAACAGCAGTGGAAGATAAACTTGTGATCTAGAGCCACCATTGAACAAGACACAACTATTGTTTGAGATTTATATTTATTCATTTAGCAGGCATTTTTATCTAAAGTGGTTTACAAATGGTTATTACAATAATAGACTCTTAGCAATTATGCAATACAAAAATTGCTACAAGATAAAAGATAAGGAATTCTCTCTCTCTTTCTTTCTCTCTCTCTCTCTCTCTCTCTCTCTCTCTCTCTCTCTCTCTCTATATATATATATATATATATATATTTGTATCTCAAGGTCCTCTCTGAGATTAAAAATCTCTTATGCAGGAGTGTCCTTGCCAAGCCAAGATAGGCAGCCAAAAATAACATGTTCACATAAACACAAAACCAATGCAAGTAAGATCAGCATATTAAAAGCAACATTTACAATTTATTGACTCATTCTCCAATACTCCACTAATGGGTTTAAAATGTTTCAGAGACACGATATTATGTAGTTTATTAATACTAATGTGCAGCAAAACATGCAGAACGGATGATGAAAGATGCATAGGCGAGAACTAATAAAAAAAAGTTAATTTACAAATGCTAATATATAAACAGTAAAGTAAAATATAGAAAGCGCTAACAGTAGTTTGTATTTCAAGGCTCCAGGTAAGCTCTGTTTATGAAACTGACTCTCTGGAGATGGTTCTGTGGTGCCAGTCTCTGAGGAGTCAGATGCATTGTTTTCAGGAAGCCGTGTGGTTAACCTGTCTGTGGTTGTCTCCAAAATAAGGTTCAGGCCATAATAGAGATGTGGCTCTCTAGCTGATTATACAAGATCAGTAGCGGTTCTTGCAGCGTAAGCATACATGACAGCCTGCTTAAACTAAAATGAGACTTCACTCCACCTGTGACACTGATAATAAGCAAAAATTCTACTAAGTATTGATCTGCATTGCGTTAGTGCTTGGAGAAAGCGTCCTGCTGCTTAATGCACTGAATATTTTAAGGAGAGTGTGAAAAAGAAAACGTTATTTGACAATTTGTATTTTCTGTCAGAGAAAACCCCTCTCCAGTTTTGGAACAATAATTTAAGCACTGCTCTTCCAGATGCTAGCATTCTGTTACCGAAGAAATTAGCTAATAAATCCCACTGCTAGCATATGGTACTCAGATACAGTTTAATATTTGCGATTAGCACATCAACGCGGATCTGTATATTTGCTTAGATTAATCTCATATGTACCATAGTGATACAGACATATAAACATGAGAGTTGTCTTTTCATTATAATGAAGCAAAGCTTTGTGTTGATATTATGTTAGCCCTATTCACCAGGGTGTCAAACTAATCAGTAGCATATCCATCATACACTTACAGCTTCACAATAAGGCACGTTTTCATGTCACTTTGAGTATACAAAGCAATGTCACGCCACATAAACATAATATACATTCGCTTCATCTGCTGCCAATCATTTTAGCCACTTAGGATTATGTCTAATGTTCAGACTCCATTTCTGAAAGAGTGGCTGTTGAATACATTAGCCCTTAATAATGTAGTTAAACCTTTGTTGGATAACTTTTTGTTTGCCAAACCCTTCGAAATTACCAGAGCTACATTATCTGTTGTTTGCATACCACTAATTGCAATTAGCTTTTTTTTTTTTTTTTATGTTTGCATGCTTACAATAGCCCTGCAGTTCTAAAACGTCACGCAGGAATTTTAATTTCTTCTCTATCATTACCGTTGTTTTATAACACAAAATGGCTTTTTAAAAACCATTTGTTTCACCTCTCAGGTCAGGGTTTTGAAAATGTTTTGACTTAACTGAACCGCTGGGGTTTTGTGTTTCTCTGACTTTCGTCAGACTAAGCCAATTAATCATTCTAAATCCCATACACGATAAGGTAAAGGCCACAGCATGCTGCCTCCCTGAAGGGCTTTCAGAAAAGCTTCACTGAACTGGGCTGCTCTGATGAAGAACTTGGATTTAGCCACTTTCAGTTAGGTGGGGAATTAATAAACAAAAATAAAGAGAAGAAAAAGTGCAAAAAAACAACACAGACCGCCAACTACACCTAAACTTGAAATATATTTTTTTTATCAACTTGAGCTTTTTCCGTTCTTTCTTTTATGTTATGTGCCAAAGAGCAAAATAGAGACAGTACGAGAGATAGAGCAGAAAGAAAAAGGATAAGGAAGTGAGAGATACTCTTTATCTCGAGTACCTTGCGATGCGTTCTGATTGGATTCTGGCAGATGAAGATGGGAGTTTTCAAAGAAGGTTATATTTGTAAGCCACAGACTCTGCTGGCATTCTGCCTTCAAGAGTCGCCTACTAACAGGAACATTTCCGGATCTAATAAAAGGGCCACAGCTCCATTATAGTACGAATGTTCAACCGTTAGCTGAACTCTGACGTTCAAGTGCGACATTATTATAGCAATATAGTCTAGCAAACTCATTCTCTTTCTCTTTTACGATAGCCTGCAGATGAAGCGTTCATATAGCCTCATTTGGAATGAGGAAAAACCCCTAATACTATCTTTGTGACTCTAGTCATGAGCTGACATAAGCACGTCAAAATGCACAGCTTTCATTTAATGTCTGCTCTCAAACATTTAGGACAAAAAGCTGACAATGTAATATCCCCAGTTAGCCAAAAAGAAAAAAAAAGAGAGAAAGGGAAAAGGCAGGAGAACAGAAGAAAAAAGCGCTGCAATATCAAAAGCATTTCTAGATTTTGCAAACTGACACTAACTGGAAAAAGAAATTGCTTTTTTTTTCCTTCATTAAATAGTGTTGCGCATTTTTGTATACGGTTGCAGGAAAGACCCGCTAAGCCAAATTTTAGGTTCTGCCTAAAGAAAAGTTATTTCTTAAAGTTTAGATTGGTTATCCTCAAACAACTTATCTAGTGATTGACTAGAAATTATATACTGAATAAATCATGTGGACATCATGCATGTTACATAATCTATGCATTATTACTTGGATTGATTAACTGGAATGGTTATAAAAGAATCTTTTATAGTTTTTCCCAGTGTTTCTCAAACTGTTCTATTCAGTCTTTGTGCATGACTGAATGGTTATGTATTTGTACACATTCATGTTTGGACTTTTGAAATTATCTTGCAGGTTTACTTTGAAAAAAAAAAACAGTTGGAGAAGAACAGAATTTTTTCACACTCTTGCAAAGTAACACATAATGTGTGATATCGCTTAGATCAGGGCGACGAGATGGAACCTGTGAAAAAGGACTTCTGATGGAAAAGTAGCTGGCCAGATACAGATACAGTTGAGACCCACAAGAGAGGAAAATAACTTTATAAATGATTTTCTCTCTCTCTTAGCCTCATCTCTCATTAACACAGATTTAGCTGCCAGCACTGAAAATGCCTGTGGTTAAATTAATAGGATGGGAAAGGTCGGCCTACATTCTCTAACACAAGGCATTGCCGCAGGGAATAACGAACAGACAACTTTCTACATGGTTTATCAGAATACTAGTGTATTTGTTCAATTATATAGAGAGGATAATGGACAAGGCGCACCATTTTATGCTTATTTTAACGAACAGACAATGTGCAATATTCACAGTTACATGTGTAGTACATTCTTAAAAATAAAGGTTCTTATTGGCATTGATGATTCCATGAAGATCCTTGAACATCTATGGAACCTTATTAAATGCAGAGTCGAAAATAGTTCTTTTAAGAACTGTTCACTGAAAGATTCTTTCTTCTATGGCATCAACACCCCTTTGGAACCTTTATTTGTGTATAATGCTCCGTGTAGAAAGTTGTATGTGTATGTGCATTGACATGACCAGATAAAGAACACAGAAGAAAATATGAGAAAATACTAGTGGGTGTAATTCAAACTGGTGGGTTGTGTGTGTGTATGTGCAAGCTATCAGATTTGTAAGAGCAGATGTCCTTCCAAATATTTTTATACCTACTTGCCAATTAAACTATCAGGGGATCTGCACATGGATAGACCTTTTAGGGAAATTGAATATCTATTTAACTCTCTGTTTCTTCACGTTCAGTAATTTGCATTACAGTATCAACTATGTTGTCTGAATCATTTTTTAAGTAGGAGGCTATAAATATGCCCAAGTACAAAGGTGGAAAAAAGTTCCTTAAACAGAACATGCAGCGTATTCATTCGTAGTTCGACATGAATTGATGTTAACAGGACGTTGACTAACCCCAGTAGAAGGAAGGTATAGGAAGTTCCTGTGGCATTATGACAACAAAAGAACAGAATAGCCATTATAAATTGTTTTCCAGGCTAAAATCTCAGGCGAACACAGAGCGACCTTTTGAAGTGGCCAAACTGAATTTGTTTTTCTACTTTTCTCTTGTTCCTTCAGTGCCAAGGACGGCATGCATTATCATAAATTGGATATATGAAAGATAGAAGTAAAAAAAGAAAGTTTCCCCTAACAGTGCCTAGCTTTTTCATCTCCAAAGTTATACATTACAAAAGCCTTGTGCACTTAGAATGTGTGATATTGCCTTCTTTCTTTATTTTCACAGATTAATATCTGAACGTGTAATTGTTTATGTATTGATCTGCGCTTGCCTCACTTTTCAGCATCTAATACAAAGTTCTGATGTATCGAGTCAATTACATATCAAGAACTCCTCCTTATTACTTGCCTCTGCTTTTCTTATAATTATGAAAGGAAAAAGTCTTTCTTGAGAGAAAGCGAATGAGAAATTGCATCATATATCTGCTGAGATTAATTTCTGCATTCACCGGGTTTACAAGAGTAAGAATAACCAGCCCCTTTGTGGGTCTATTGGCAACTGGGTTATTTGTCTAGGTAGGCAGGGTGTGCTGAGTGTGTGGTGAGGTGGCTTAATGAACAGCGAGATTGTTGGCAGGCAGGCCGCTGTATAGCTGTAGCACTGAGAAAACAGCAGGCCAACATAATTGTGCATTGTTCAGCCATAGAACAGGAGGCAGAGCATGTAATGAGCTGTAGCACCCGCTCACGTCTTTCCTAATGGGGTATGACCAGGTTCATCCTTCCAGGGGCTTTAGCCACTCCAATCATCGCTATCGTCCATTCCCCCTCGACTTTCTTTCAAAGGCCCCAATATCCCCCTCTTCCTCCCTCCTGCTTCTGGCTGTTCTTTGTGTTTGTCTTAAAGGGACAGTTCATTTGAAAAGGAAAATCTATCATTTACTCATCCTCGTGTTGTTCCAAACCTGTATGACTTCTGTTTTTCAAAGAAAGTAACTCATATAGGTTTGGAACGACGTGTAAATGAAAGCCTTGACATGGGCCAACAAGAATCATGGAAACAAAGTTCAAGTTTAGTGAGAAATATGTTGATGTTATTTGCAAGATGCTGTGAGAATTTTCCTCTGGCTTGTTTTTTTTCTAGGGGTTGGAAAGGTTTGATCCTGTTTTGCATTTTGATTGCTCAAACCTCCTGCATAAATGGGATTCCAGTAGGCCTACTTCACCGATTTGTTGTTTCTTGATGTTTTTTTTTCTCCTTTTACCTGAAAGCCTGAGACACGCAGAGCCAAAAGCGCTTGAAAACCCAACAGACCAAAATAAACATCAGCTAGTGAAAAGCCCCTGAAATTGAATGTCTATAATGCAACAGAAAATGCAAAAACGATTTTAAGCCGGCTTTTTTCGGAGACCACTCCGCAAGACACAATGGAAGTTTGCTTTGACTCTCTCGTCACGTCCAGCGTTTGATGTCCTGCAGCCAGAGAGCCAAAGTTAATGAATGAGATCGGTGTGTTCTGATTTGCTGCTCTGTTTCTGGGCACTGTGCTCTCAGCAGGGGCTGCAGCCTCTCTAACCACATTCTGACAAGACAGCTGCTCTGAAAGAGAGAACGATGAAGAATGTGAGCAAACGCGAGACTGGAATCGCACTGGGTTGAGGAGCCTCGCTTCTCGGCTGTAATGATACGGATTTAATTTGTCCTTGGGGTGCAGGTCACTCCAAAGACGTGCGTTCGCCCGCCCGAACTTCTGAGACGTTGTTAACCTAAAGTGAACAGACAGAGCCCGTTATAGCGATAAAAACCCTCAAAAACGCCCCTCGACACACGAGTTGATCTGTCGCAAATATTGCTGGAAGGGGTGGTGTGCAGAGGGGTGTTATTCTCTGTTGGTTTCTTGTTTATTATGTCTTGGGTGTTTCATATAACAAATGGAGAGAGACAGTTTTCTCTCAGGGGTTCTTAGCTTCTCCCCACAGAGCGTGATTAATTGTTATTGTGGTCTATTTTTATGTCGTGTCCTGAAATACGAAGGTGCAGCAGAGGTAGCTTGACAATGTAGCTCGGGGCTCTCGCTGACAGTGTTTGCTTTATGGTATTTTCATATTTTATGGCTTCTGCTGATTTAGTTACTTCAAAACATTGCTCGCCATTAGATAGAACACAGGTACTGGCGAGCCCTTCCTGCCATTGATAGCCCCACGGTCCTGCGCATGTTTTATAGACGCGCTAATGCACCGCCGACAAGCACGACTGACAGATTAGGAGACGTCGGAGAGACTCTCAGGACTCTCTTTCATCTGTCCGTGTCTTAATAATGATTACTCGACAGGCTTAAGACCAGATTTGACCTTGTTGTGCCCAAGACAACTCACCCTCGTTCAGAGGAGCGCCCGGGGTTTAGCTACTAGAATGATCAGGCTGCCAGGATGGAGAATTTGAGACCGTGGGCAGGCAACTGCTCACAGATACTAGAGAGATGTTACCTGGGTGCTGTTTACTGGGCTGGATAGGGAAAGAAAGAGAGGCAGGGAGTGTTTCTAATTATAACGCTCCAGTCACAGTGCTGTGGTGGGCTGTAGCTTGCATGAGCAACCACAGAAAGCTGACTTTTGGTTTAATTTGGAAGACTAGCAATAATCCAGACTAAATCTCTTAAAGCTGCAGCTTCCCCTCTGTCGGATTAAGGGGCAGTCTTAAAAGGATAAGAGCTGCTTATCAGTGCTTCCCTCAACACTTCCTAGTGACTTCCAAAAAAGTGTATATATGAAACTGGATACAGTCAGATAATGTGGCTATTTATTAGTGATTATGTGTCACCTAGAATACGCAGACATGCAAGAAACTACTGAGATCATGTAATATTGGAGCGAATGAGTAAAACAAGCACTAGCAAGCTATTAATTCCTAAGGCGGGAAAACACAGTATGTTAGGATTCGGAAGCTTAAAGCTGTTTTCGGTTTAACAACGTTCTCTAAATTTCCTCTAAATTTAAATCCGTTTTCCATTGGTCACATGTAATCTAGCCTCTTGCAAATCAGTAGGACACGTTTTATCTCTGTTTCACTATTTAGATATTAATATTTGACTGTTTCTAAATCTTAAAGGGATAATCATTTTTAGTTTACATTCATGTCATACTAAAGCTGTGTCTTCTCTGAAAAACAAAAAACTGTCACACTTTTAGCACATTTAAAAACATCTAGAACAGGTTTTAAAACTAGAAAAAAAGGAAAAAAGGATGATATGAAATTTACTTCTATTGTATGGACCAAAAACACAGATTTTTCAAAAAACTTTTATGTTCCAATAAAAAAAAAAAAAAGATTTTGTGCCTTTTGATGGCAGAATCAGAATGCCAATAATTTTTATAGAAAACTGAAATCAAAGATGCCACTTGAAGTTAAACACAGATGTTTAAATGGACAGACTATGGATGAAAACTGCTATGATTACTCTACTTTCAAAGCATACATTTGATTTAAACAATATGTCTACATGATATTCACATTTGCTGTTTGTAGGGGATGCATTGTATTTGCCCTACAGTTACAGCGTGACATAATATTATTTTAAACCTATTACTATTAACATTTGACATAACATTTATTTATTTTATTTCACAATTCTGATTCTTTTCTCACAAATGCAAGTTTATTTCTCCTAGTTTGGACTTAATAAATCGGTTTAACTCAACAATAGTGAGTTTGTCAGTTCTCAGAGGAAAACAGCCAGAGTCACGGGGAAAAGAGAGAATGAAGTTGTTTTTTCTTATCAGAATTGTAAGATTTAATCTCGGAATTTCGAGAATAAAGTCAGAATTTTGAAATATAAATTCAAATTTACCTTTTTTGAAAACCGTAATTTTCTGCAAGCTCCGCCCACAAAAACGTCATCACTGCGAACAGTAAATTGTCTCTACATAAACATATCTCAATTTTTACTTAAACCCACACATACATTTCTAAATAATAAGGCAACAAAATAGAACCCTTAAAGGTGCGTTTTGAAATACAGAGGTTTTGTAAAATCATCCTTTTCATAATCCCAGACGCAGCTGTTTTGCTCTGCCTGTATTTATTTATTTATTCTTTATTTATTTTATTCCAGGGAATGGATTGACAAGTGGATTGACAGGAATGCATATGTACAGTTTTCACTTTGAACACAATTCCTATTTGGAATGATGGCAAGACGTCTGGAAGTTTTATTTACTCGCTTGATGTAACACCACAAAACAAACATTTGTAAAGTGGATAACTCTTAGATCTAGAAGGAAGTTGGTGAACAAAGGCTGCGGTTGTCATTACTTGAATTATTTATCTTCTTTTTTCTTTTCTTTTTTATTTCACAGCAGCGAGGCACAGAGCAAAATGCGAATGCATCCAATTTGAGCCTGTTTGTTTAAAGCGCCGTTAATGAAGTGTTACTTTTTTCTGTTTTGTTTTTGGCTGTCTCACTGTCAGGGCTGCTAGGGGAACAAGCACTAA
Source organism: Garra rufa (assembly GCF_049309525.1). NCBI lineage: Eukaryota > Metazoa > Chordata > Actinopteri > Cypriniformes > Cyprinidae > Garra > Garra rufa. The sequence goes on from NC_133376.1 coordinate 26,770,214, forward strand.
TCCAGCACGTCATGATACGTGTTGTTTGAAATTGCATGAAAGCGAGAGGCTGCCATGTGTCTCACGGGGTTGAAGAGCGAGAGAAATAGGACTCCGCAGGGGCAGAGCCAGAGAGAGCACAACCTTTTTCGGTCTAGAAAGCGAGTATCCAGTAGGGAGACAATCACTCAGGGAGCAATGCAAAAATAGAGGTGCACGTGTGTAGATTCTTGTTTACAAGGTGACACCTTTTTAACCTCCCATTAACAGCGTGCTCTTGAGAGCATCTGTTCTCCACTGGGAGAGGGACGTCACTTGATTCTTTTCCTCTGAATTCACCTTAAAGTTACTTTCTGGATGTTAATTAGCAAAGAATCCAACCACGCCATTCTGTACAGGTTTGCATAAGTGAACCTAACAAGTTTCAAGAAATCCATATGGTCAGAAATCACTACGTATTGGTTTTGTACAAACAAAAGGAGAGATAAATGTTCTCTCTCTATCTCTTTAGACCTGATAGTCTCATGTATTGTTTAGGCTGACCTCGGCTCTAGTCTAACTAATGATCTCTATTAAAGCTGGCCTGTTAACCAGGACAGTAATTATGTCGCATTTATCCGAGGGGCTGTTTGCCAGTCTTGGCAGGTTTGTCAAGCCACGCTCTCAGTATGGGAACTATAAAGGTAGACAGTTGATTGCGATAATTATAATGAGAACAATAGAGAGAATAACAAGAATTCTACTCATTAAAAATCAGCTATCATTTAAGAGCAGTTTGTTGAAATGGATATGTGGGGAGTTTTCAAACAATGCAAGGAATTTGAGGACAAATACAGTCAAAGAACAAAACGGTGTATTTTGTGTCAATAATTACCTGCTACTAAAATCTCCATCAAATTCCCCCGTAGATGTTACAACCCCATTTTAAAGACTCATTTTCAGAAAAAAATGTCTTAAATTGCTTATTAACCTACAGCCTGGGACCCCAGGTGTCAGATCTCCTCTGTTTCTGCTAATCAGGGGAAGTGCTATTTTTCAAAGCTTGAACTGAACAAAATTGGAGCTGTTGGAGAACTCTTAGGTTGGCATTATTCTCGTGTAATGAGTGTAAGAGAGCCCAATTATTCCACTTGCCATCAAAACAGAGGAAGATTAACTCTTCTCCACTTTGACACTCTCCAGCAGTACTATCTTTTTATAGATGTTCACACTCTTGATCTGTCTATGCCGCACTGATGTTATTCCTTTTTTTTCACAGCAACCGCTGCATGTGCGCATGTGTGTGCCAATGCTATGATTTTTTAGTGCACGATAACTTCATCAACAAGCTTGCCACCTGAACAAAAACACAAAGAGAATCCCGCAGCTCCTCGTGCAAAATGGCTACGACTTGTCATCTTTCTCTGGAGAGTGGCATTAAAATGCTAAATTAGAGATACAGCCACGCTGCGCATACGGTGGGGGAACCATTTTCACCCAAGCTTAGCTTGAATCCCGGTTAAGTGTTGGGTTTTGAAGCTTAAATTGTCCGACTGCAGAGGGATTTCACCACTTTGCTTTTGAAAAACATCTTGTAGATTAAATGGAAAGGCCACAGTTGGAGCCCTCTGAATAAATAAAAAGAGTCCAGCTCTATAGGATATCGCATTTTTTATCAGCCTGCACGAAATGGAATTGGCTGCTAATCAGGAGGAGCCAAATAACAAGAGATGAATAAAATGATTTGCCACTGCTCTGACACGAACACAAACTCACACAATCTGAATCTAAACAGACACACAGATATGCCAGGCTTCGAAAACCGCTGCGCGTGAGGAAAAATACATTTGATAAGAGCCAATTACCATGCTTTGTTTACGGTGCAAGCCAAATGATTTCAGCTTTTTATTTCAAGGAAGTCATGGTGGCAATAGTTTATGTTTGAAGCACAGAGGGGGTGATGCACTGAACCGTATGCTGTTGTTTTTTTTGTCCATGACCCCCTTGTCATCCTCCCCCCAAACCTGTTTGGGCCTAAAGACGGTCTAATACAAATTAAATTAAAGAAAGTCCGCACAGATAATCCTGGTGTGTTTCAGCTGCTGTGGCGGCGTGGGGTCAAGCCCGCAGCATCTGGCTCTCCTCGCCACAGCAAGCCCACAAGCTGCTCCGCTCTCTCTGGGAGCCGGAGCAGAGCAGCACCCCTACTGGCCCACTTAGGAGTGTGTGTGCCTGTACACATGTGGTCGGGCCCAGGATGTGGGAATGTAAAACAAGGGTGTGAGCCTGTCAGCTCTCATGTAAAGTGTGTTGCCTCTTATGTGGGTTTATTTGTTTGTACAGTGTTAAAGGAGTGTAGGAAAGGGTGTTAAATAAGTGTCGCGTTGCAGTGGGGAGGAGGTTTTGAAGCAAAATGCTAATTGAAAATCCAAAGTAATGCATGCTCGGATTAGCCCCATATCTGTCGGCAGTCCCTCGTGTAACGCAACGGTGTGAGGGGACGTTGTTGAGCAGTGGTGATAGCAGACTGTCAGCACCCTGATTAACATCTGCTCATCGGTCTACAGATGAGCCACTGATGTGTGGTGAGGTAAAGCGTCGCTCTCGATCCGATGCCGACAGCTGCTGAAAAAGGCCATTTCAAATATTAGAAGCAGATGTGTCCGGCGTGGCTAAATCTGAGCGCTAACTACTCTTACAGTATTGCATCATGAATTGTGCTGATTGGGTCAAGCTTGTTATGATTACAGTGGAGTTTTTATCCGTCCCATCTGTCCGTTAGGGCATCGCGGGACTATCCAGACACTACTACGTCTGTCGTCCAGCAGCGCATAGTAAAATGAAAAAGTGCAAAAGGGCATAAACTGCAACAGGAGGCGTTTAGATGAAAGGCATGGGTTGGTTTTTGGATCTTCTGTGTGTTTTGCCATAGTGGATTTTCTTACATTTGCTAGAAAAACATTGTAATAAATGTAGCCTTTTAGAAAGTTGAGTAATAATAAAAATACAAATACATTTGTGACCCTGGACCAGTTTTAAGTAGCACGGGTATATTTGTAGCAATAGATAAAAATACATTGTGTGGGTTAAAATTATTAATTTTTCTTTTACACCAAAAACCATTAGGATATTAAGTAAAGATCATGGTCCATTTAAATACTTTGTAAATTTCCTACTGTAAATGTCTGTAAAAACTGAAATGATGTATTAATCTCAGTTTAAAAAAATGACCCTTATGACTTGTTTTGTGGTCCTGGGTCACATTTACATTTAGATGAATATTGATGAGCCAAGTATTAGCAGATCAGCTTTTTTCAACTATATATGGACCCTTTTCATAGGACTGTGATGATGCATTTCAGTGATCATCATCATTATAAATCTTCGAAAGTTTTTTATGTTTTGATTTTTTTTTTTATTAAATGTATGCACATTTCTAATGCAGCATCTATGGGAGGGACGGTAATTTTGACATTGTTCTCTCTTCTAACTGCCATTATCAGTCTCTCTCATTTTTTTTCCTTTTGTTGAAAGTTGTGAAAACATATCGTGTTGTTTTTTGTTTGCTATTCAAGCAAATGGGAATGCAAAAAATATATTTGTGGTACTCTCCCATTCACTGCTTTCAACATTAACCCAACTATGATGACTTTCACTGCTGAGAAACCTTGAAATGTAAAAAAGGTCCATTTATATAGTCAAATTTTCAATGTTCTTTCAGGTTTCATTTTTTTTTAATAAATAAAAAGTGAGTCTTCATAAAAAAAAAATATTGTCAGCAGGCTTAGAGAAAATATATGAAACATTTAAATTATATAAAAAAAAGATATTTAAAAGGGTAAATTCACACAATTAAATTCTGTCAACATTTACTTCCCCTTATGTCATTCAAAACATTATTTCTCATCTGTGGAACATAAAAGAAGATGAATGAGGACTGAGACTCACAAAAGCATTTAAAGGGATAGTTTAATTAATTAAACTAGTATAGTATAATTAAGATATTTTTCTTGAAATCTGAGAGCTTTCTGACCCTGCATAGACAGCAATGCAACTAAAACATTCCCAGGGCCAGAAAGATAGTAAGAGCGTTGTTAAAATAGTAAATGTGACATCAGTGGTTCAACCGTAATGTTATGAAGCATGAGAATACTTTCTGGTCCTGGGAACGTTTCAGCTGCATTGCTCTCTGTGCAGGGTCAGAAAGCTCTCAGATTGAATCAAAAATACCTTAATTTGTGTTTTGAAGATAAACGAAGGTCTTTCGGGTTTGGAACAACATGAGGGTGAGTAATTAATGACAGAATTAAAATTTTTGGGTGAACTTACTTGAGTCTGTATTATCTGTATCAGCATTGCCTGAAAGCATTTAGCATGCAGTCTAACAGCTACACCGTAGCTCTGGAGCCTGGGATCTAAAGCCAAATATGCGGTAAACATTGTTTGTTTGAATAAGTGAGGAAGGTTGGAAGGATTAGTGAGAGATGATGAAGTTCCACCTGCACCCTACTGCGCCGCTTCCTGTTTGCACATTGCATCACATTGCATTTCCACGCACACCTTCTCATCTGTTAGGGATGTCAATAAGGAGATGTCAATAAGGAGGCTGGCTCAATTCATCTCAGAGAGGGGGGGAAGAGAGAGATGAAAAGACAAAGTGAGAAAGAGAAAGTGCACTTGAGGCAGAGACAGACAGGGAGTATATCCGGGGAGACTAAGAGTCTGTAATGAGTTGCTGCAAATTTCCATCCACTGGAAAAAAAAAAAAGAAAGCCTGGAAAGATGCCTTTGTGCCTTGTCATTGTGAAGAGAGGTGCCGCGCTTTCAGCGGGGGAGGCGAATGGGCTGAAAGTGAAGGGGGGAGGGTGGGACGGTCTGTTAGACATCTCAGTACGCTGACAGATATTTGGGAGAACATACCCCGAGATACTATGTCATTATTTTGGATCAAAGTGTCAGGTGGGTATATGATTTACACTCATAACAAAAGCAGCATCCAGAACGGATGAGTCGGCACTCCCTGCTGGAGCCCAGTACTGGATATTACACTGATGTAAAGGTGTTCACATCGCTCATCTCCTCTCGCGCCCGCCGAATGAGTCTCTGTGTGTATTAGTGAGTGTGTCTGTGTGGGAGAGAGAAACAGAAAGATGCATGACTATGGTGTAAAATGGCTCAATGGTGCTCATCCTGAGCTGTGAATATAACAGGCGAAGCACTCACTCTCTTCATGTTCAACAGTGCAGCTAGAGTCGTTTGGCAGCCATCTATCTTTCTTTCTATCTATGAGCAAACCTATAATTTTAAGAATGAGCAACAGTGCTTTTTAAGGATTTAAACTAAAAGCATACATGATACATTTATAATATTTATTATTAATTTGGGGTCAAGTACTCAGTAGGGATGCATTAAATTGATCAAAAGTGACAGATTAAGATTCTTTTACCTATTCATCACAGAATTTTCCACAAAAATATTAAGCAGATGTTTCTCAGTAAGAAAACAAAGACTCTACCTGAATAACCCGTGCGTGTCACATCCATTTATCTAAAAGCTAGCAAACCAGCACGGGTTTGTACATACTGCTATTATCTTGCATCAGGACTCTCTTTTTCCATCCCAGGTGAGGCCAGGTGGATATGAATGAAAGGAGTGAATGTCTTTTAGCCCAGGCATTTGAATTAGAATAACATCCCACAGGACTGACTTCTGCTAGTTGCGGCCATTTGAGTTTCATTAGTTTCTATGGCTAAATTGTTCTTTGAAAATGCAACGTGATAGTCAAGGCCCCCCACCCACGCACCTCCACAATCACACACACACACACACACACACACACACACACACACACACACACACACACACACACACACACACACACACACACACACACCTTCTCTTCTATTATGACCAGTCTGCTTCCTGTAAAACATCCAAGCAGATTGTGAAATCTATGAAACACACACACTGTGTGTCGAGAAGGATATTGTAATGTCGAAAGAGCTATTTTTAGTGGACAGAGTATCTGATCAATTCCCAAACACCACAGGCCAACAACAAACAACCCTGGTTTTCTTGTAAAAGAGAAATATCAAAGTACACACACAGATACATTCATAATACAGTAGATCAGAAAGGAGTGTCAACAATACATTACAATAGCACGACCTTGCCTTGAAGGAATGCAAATAGGCATGATAGTTAAGATTATTTAAGTCTTTTCATCATGCTAAAAGGCAGAGAGTTCTGACATGCGATGACCGTATAAATTATTAACATAGTTGCTATTAATGTATGCATAATTAATCAAACACACAAACTGAATGAAGCTTATAGCCCTTAGTATATGTTGATCTAGTCTTTTATAGGATCAAACAGAAGGGCATTTTCTTTCTCCCTTCTCGGTTAACAGTGCTGCTGTTGATCTGGGAAATACCCGTTCCTGCTTTTGTTGTTTATGAGAGCTTTGTGATTGTTTTCTTAAAGGAAATATATCTGCTGCAGTTCGCAGGAATGAATGAGGTAGGGAAGCATATTGTGTTTACTCATTTGTAACACACGGTTTCGTCCCCATGGAGCACTGCTTTAGTTAGTGGAATAATGCAAAGCCGGGTATTCAGATGTAACCGCAGGATGTCGACTTAAAAATTATCCCTTTACCTATATTCTATGCAGTTGTTTGTGCAAATACAAATCACTTTGGATCAACTGGGTACCAAAGTAATAAAAAAATAAAACAATGTATAGCCAGTTTAAAGCTCCAAAAGCGGTTACCGTTGGAAATGGTTCCCTTTCATAATAAGATGAATTTGCAACGGGCCAAATTGAGTTGAGTGTGAATTGACAGGTGATGAAGTGGAATGATCTCGAGGATATGGCAGCTTATTTGTCACATGGGCTCCCGTAGCGATTGATTCGTTATAATTTGTGTTTGTAGGTAGCCGGCCGCTATTAAACATCAACAAGTCCTCATATTCATCACGGCTCCTGCCGAAGAGGCAGAAATAGAAAACGTAATCTCATCCTGATGCCAGGGCGAGCCTGAGGCGCTCCTTCACCTCCCTTTATACCGTCGAGCCTCCCCTAGGGCTCACACGGTCTGGAAGGGGTGGGGTGGGGGGGAGAATCTATAATCTAGCAGATGGCAGAGGATCTATGGGAAATTCTATAATCAGCGGTTGGCAACCTAACACCGGGCTGAGGAGCACTGTGTTTCTCTGAGCTTGGGAAGGAAGGATAAATCCACTCCTACCAGGTGTGGAGATGAAGCCACGGTGGTCCGTTTGGAGCCGAGACGAGCGGCTCAGAGATGCCGTAGATCCACCAAAGAGATGGTGTGGTGAAAAGAGAAGGCTTTGAGAAAGTAGGAGGCAAGAAAACACTGACAATAAAAGTAAAGGAAGGCCCGCGTGTCGTGGAAAGAAGAAAGGCAGAATGCGTGATGTCTGTAAAGAGCGACTCCATGTTGAGATTGGCTTTCAATGTGCCGGCGGGTGTGAGACTCCCCTGCTCCATTCACGCAGTCAAACGGCACACACGCAATTTCTCTGCAGCCACACTGCAGCACTACATTTGTAGACATATAGACATCTCCTAAGCCTCCGTGGAAAATGCCACCCTTGCTACAGGCTCATTTCTGCTCCTATCACTAAGCCCTGCTCAACAAAGCCTGTCTTCAGATTTGCTTTTTTTTTTTAATGGGAAAATAGCTATGCACTACCTGCCTTTGCCTCATGATAACCTCTCCTCAGTAAGCTCCTTGTGGAAGGAGGTAAATAAACAACAGGACTCATTATGAGTACCGATTTCCTCCCAGCACTCTGGGGACTGTGTAAATAAGCCTTAAGATGACTGAAGAGTCAGCTTCCAAATAACGCCGAGCACCAAACCGCTATTAAAATGAGTAAATGGAACGGTTGTATTTTAATTGAGGTCTTTCATATTGCTTTTTTTTAGTTCATGTAATACATAATGCTGTTTTAAAACAATTTTATTTAGCCACAGCATTTGTATTCAGTGGAAGCGCAGTGAGAATGCTTTTCCGCCTCTGACTGTGACATATTAGGAGCATTTGAACTTTAGTAGAGTTGGGTAGAAGAAAAAGACGACTCGCTTGATCTTCAAGACACATTTTTTTTGTACCCAACCACTCCCTAAAATGAAAAAAGAAATGCTTCAAGCATTAATTTAACTGGTTTTGCATTCTAAAATGAGATTTAACAGGCATTTTATCTACGGTGGTGAAAACAAGGGTACAGTCTGATAATTATTAATCGCTGTGATAGCGTGCAGTTTGAATTACTGCGTGATTTGAATGTGTAAATGCAAGTATGGGCTGATGCATCGGTCTTAGAAGAGATAATACATAAATTGCAGCAGAGGTGTGACAAGTATGTTTTTTTCCATTCCTGTGCCACCTGAAGAACTCCTGCTCTGCTCGCTCGGTGCATCTGGCCCCCGTACAATGAATGCTCTCACATCCGGACTACGGAACCAATTGTCACGCTGAGAAGAAGGCAAATCAAATCTCACAGCGGCAACTAAACGAGGAGATTGCTTTTCCTCTCCGCTGGCTGAAGTTGGAGGAGTTCGGTGGGGAGGGTTGTTTGGGGTTAGAGGCTGCGGGTTAGAGAGAAAGAGAGTGAGAGAGGAAAAAATGAGGTTAGGGTCTCGTTTACCGCCCCCTTTCCATTACTTTCCTCTCCGGCCTTTCCGCCTACGTTCACAGAGCTCTTAGGGTGTGATCTAGCCCACCGGACCCTCAAGTATGTGGGAAGATACACAGCAATAATTAAGGGGATAAGGTGACGCCGGCCGCCAAACTGGGGCCGCTCGGATCATAACAACACATTGTAGAACCTGATTAAGTAGCCATTTGTGGCAGCTCGTCTGTAGTTTAAGCAGCCCTCATCTCCGAGCCTGAAACCCGACCTCTGTGAAAGAAATATTGATAGCCCTTATGATTTGATGGCGGTCAGCGGTGTAGGCATACAGTACATTACTTTACAGGAAGATTGCTGCTAATGCATGGAAGCTCTCTGGCATAAAGACCTCTAAGGGCCAGGGGCGCCTCTTAAATGCCCTCTGGCCATCAACCCGAATTAATGAAAAACACAAAAGAGCGTTGCGCAATACAACTGATACGGGTGAAGCTTACTAATTATGACGATCCATTAGTGTATCATCACCACACATCAATAGATGCTTTTGTTGTGGAATAATGGCACTTATCTATCACATTCTTCAAAGAACGTGTTGATATCTGCTCGAATACGGTACCGAAGCGCGCTTCGTAATCTCCAGCAGTGAGATGTCTCTGTGGAACAGCAGCTGCATTTGCATAACTGAAGCTATTACTCCAATTAGCCCACTCTGATATAAGCAGAGAGATCAAAATGTCAACAGAAGGCAATCTGCTGAGATGACTGAGCCTGCATCATCGATAGTGACTCTTCTCGTAAAAGGGTCAGCGATCCGCGCAGCATAACTGCGTTTGAACAGGGCTCTCATTTGTTTTAAGTGTCGTGACCGAGGAGAGCACACGATACACGAGAAGGACAGCCTGGAATCTCGCTCTCCCAGCAGAGCTCCGAATAGCGCCGCTCAGAAGCAATTATGGGTCGGCCACACGGAGGCAGATCATTTGGAAATTTGTATACTGTCTTTTTTAATGAAGCTTTCCCCTTGTTACTCAGTCCATTGCTGTTCATTAGTCTTTTTGTGGACGAGCGTGGAGATGGAAAGGCTCTGTAATGAGTTCTCACAGGGACTAAAGTAGAGCACAGGTGGCATAAAAAACAAAATTCTCTGCATACATATATATATTTATACACCTGCCCTGTTAGAGTACTGAAATAATTGCTCATGCCCATTACTTTGATATTAATGGAGTTGAGCTGGACAGGAACAAAGAGGCAAATAACTACCTTGTGAGCTCCAACGAGAACAAACAAGAGTATGTTCCAAATTGAGGTCTGCTAATATAATGTTAATTAAAATGGCTTTTTACAAATTATCTCCTTGATTACTATGACTTAAGGTTTAATTAGAGCCACAGCAAACACCCACACAGGCAGAAACATACACACACACACACAAAAGAGAGTGCTAACCTTCAGTGGGTCCAGATTTCACCAGTCCAAAAATCTCAATTAGACGCCTGGTCAGCCGTCACTTGTAATTAAAATATTATCATGCATGAAGGTAATTAGCGAGTGCGGAGGTGAAGCGGTACGCGGCAGCTTACTGACTGGTGATGGAAGAAGGTCTAAGGTGGACAGCGATGTGCATTACCACACTGTAAAACAATAAAGAATTAGTGAAAACTCTAAAAATATGAAATTCAATCCATTCTGAAATTAATTCCACTAGCATGTCACTTTCAAGTGTTTACGGTTGTTGACACGCACATCTTGCACTGTAGGGCTCCCTCAGCCACTGTTGATATACACAGATGAAGGAAATGTGCATGTATTTGGGATCATAGATCTTTATGCAGAGTTTTTCCATCTGTGATTATGAGAGCTTGTATCTGTCTCCCAGCAGCTAGTCTGGATGTCCCTGGCTGGCGGCATAATCATTGGTCGTGTTGCACTGTCTGCATTAACCTTCTTATCGTCTGGGTGACTGCTGTTGTCAGGGGGGCTGATGGCTGGACGTACCCCTGGAAGGAAGCCATTGACTTCTATTTCTATCTTGATTTAGAATCAGCTGAATTTGAAGCTGTGAGAGGAGGCAGGTTTCTCCTCATGGAAAAAAACCTGCATTTTGAATCTAACTAGCCAGTTAGATTAACAATTACAATTGCAAAACAGCAAGTATTTCACTAAATGAACATAAGGAAGATTTGTGACCCTGGACCACAAAACCAGTCTATTTTTTGAGATTGAGATTTATAATATTAAGAAAACCACCTTCAAAATTGTCAAAATGAATGTCCTAGCAATGGATATTACTAATCAAAAATTATGTTTTAATATATTTATGGCAGGAAATTTACAAAATATCTTCAATTAACATGATCTCTACTTAATATCCTAATGATTTTAGGTCATTTTGACCCATTTTGATCATTATATGCACAAACAGAACTATAGTCATTAACATCAATTATTATTTACATATTTGTTTACGAAATATTGATCTGACTCAGTGGAAATTAATAGAACTTACCGACGTTTAAACTATTTTCTTAAGAACTTATCTTAACGCTCTCATTCCTGCAAGTCACAAGACAAAGAGGATTGCGAAATTAGTCATGCTGTTTATAAAATTGAATGGCCAAATATAAAGTCTTTGCATAATTCATGATTTTGCTTAATTCCATAACACTCGCAATAACACCACAAATATTCTGCAAATACTTCATACATCACCCAGCTCTACTGTGTACTTCTAGTCATTTATTCAAAAAGTGCTGCTTTCCAGAAGACTCTGAAGTCTCTTTTTCAATGTGGGTCAAAGAGTCATCATATGCAGATCATTAAGGCTTTTCATCTGCATTTGCGAAGTTAAAAAATCCCCTGGCATGCTCTTAATTTCCTTCCTCCGTTTATTTATTTCTTTGATATGTTCATATTAGCATCCTCAAAAGTAATGTAAGGAAAAGCAGCACTCAACGAGAGGAAACTTTCTTCTCTAACCCCCAACCCCTCCTTCTACTATTCCCCTATCTGGCTTAATGACATTTTGAAGAGCGTGGTCTGACTAGGGATGGTTTTGTGGGTGGGGGGAGGCTGGAGGAGTGACGACAGGAGCAGACTCACTGCAGCAGAACAGGCCACATGTGCTTAGAAAGAGAATGGGAGAGTTTGCCTTTGAAAGCCCAGGCAGCTAACTAGAGTCTTTGTGTAAAATAACATTTCTATTGAAAGGCAATTACTGGTGACATTATTTTGGTTGCTGCATAATTAAATTCATTTTTGTTCTCTCTCTCTCTTTCTTTTTCTCTCCCTCTCTCTCCCTTTAATTCTGTCTCTTTCCCCCAGACGGAGAATTATTCCATTGACTCCAGTTATGTAAACAGCAGAGCACACCTAATTAAAAGGTATGTCTTTATAATGCAATCAGATTAACTTATCTTACTTGTTTTGATGCATTCTTAAAGCGGCCAGATCATACCTTTTTAAAGTATTAAATGTTGTTTTGTTGCTGCTTACCATTAAAAAAACACCATATTTTCATGCGTATAGGAAATACAGTTTATGTACTATATATTTTGCTTTATCTCATCTTGATTGGACAGACTAAGTTTTAGATGTTTTAGGTTTCTCATGTTGGATATTTCAGAATGAGATATTTTTGCATATTAGTTTCAATGGAAGGACAAATTATATGTGACCCTGGACCACAAAACCAGTCATAAGTGTCAATTTTTTGAAATTGGGATTTATACATAATCTGAAAGCTGAATAAATAAGCCATTGATGTATGGTTTGTTAGGATAGGACAATATTTGGTCAAGATACAACTACTTCTGAGGGTTCAAAAAAATCATAATATTGAGAAAATCACCTCTAAAGCTGTCCAAATTAAGTTCTTAGCAATGTATATTACTAATAAAAAAAATAAAGTTTTGATATATTAACAGTAGGAAATTTACAAAACCATCTTCATGGAACATGATCTTTATTTAATATCCTAATGATTTTTGGCATAAAAGAAAAATCGATCATTTTGACCCATACAATGTATTTTTGGCTATTGCTACAAATATATCTGTGCTACTTAAGACTGCTATTGTGGTCCAAGGTCACATATGGAAGCCCATTTCTGCCACTGAAAAAAAGGTAAAAAAATAGTTTTTTCTCAGAATTGTGAGTTTATATCTGTTAGTTCTGACTTTATGACTCCCAGTTGCGAGTTTGTATCTCACAATTTCTATATCTTACAAAAAAGATGTAAACTCACAATTGTGAGAGAAAAAATTCTGAATTGAGAAATAAAAGTGTTTTTTTTTTTTTTAAATTAAGTAACAGAAATGGGCTTCTATACTTTTAAATTGACATTAGTCAAAAAAAAAAAAAAAAAAAAAAGTTTTTGGCTCATAAACCGTCTTAGGGTTTGGCCACATACTGTAGGCAAGATATTAATACTTAACATGTTTATAAATGGCCAGTGTTAAGCTTTAATAATTCAGTATCATAAGTGATTAAGCACATCCTCTTCGAGTAGTTCTCTTTTCTTCCCCAATATGAATAATTCCATCAAATCCCCGCAAAAACGTGTATACATATTACATGTTAGAGAATATTAAAGCTGTAGCCCAGAGCGGAGGCTTGGGCGGTTAAGCTACATCCATGTATATGTTAATCAGATAGCTAAATCTACAAGAATTTAAATCCCGGAATTCCAGAGGATTCTTCCTCAGTACACACAAGGAGGGCTTTGTAAGGCCACGGAGATAAGGAAAAGGTAACCTTATTTTGCATTGTGGAAGAAAGGAGCAGGGACAATAGATCCTTTGTACTGGCAGGACTTGGCCAGCATTCCTCAGTCCACCTAAAAGGAGGCTATTGACTGACATGGAGCATTGGCATGCAGACATCCCTAATGAAGGTCCTCGGGCGCCTAGGGCCTGGCTGCATCGGATGTGCACCGGGACCGTAATGCCTTTTTTACCTGAAGCAAAAAACATTCCAGTTTACCTCAGTACTGCATTTTTCAAACCAATTACAGCAATTTTATCTTCTGAAAAAAGCATTGCCTATGTTTATATAAACAAAGAGTATTCAAGTGTCGGCTGCTTGGCTCTGCGACACTACAAAGAAATCCCCTCCGGAGCCTGTGGGCGAACAGACTGGGACAGGTGCAATTAGACTGATAAAATCAGAGGCTGCACTACCACCATTGCAGTGACATTGCTAGAATCCTTCTCTCTCTCTCTCCCTCCTTAGAAGCGGCTACAGAGATGCTTTTGTCTATGTATGTCAGTGTGTGTATTTGTACGCATGCGTTTCTGATCCTCGCTGTTGCTTCAGAGGCAGAATGTGTTCCACTGGGCTAACTATCAAATTAAGGGAAATCAGGCTTGTGCACTGCAGCTGTCAATTGGCAGCTTTTTCCCTCCTCTCGCTCTTTTATGTCAGTGAACGAGGGCAAAGAGGGAAAGCACAGTTTGCTTAAATTATTACACCTCTGCTTTAAAACCTGTGACCAAAATAAGTTCTCCTTAATTAGACAAAGTGACCTGAAAACCCACAAATATCAAATATTTGTAGCTTTTTGTTGAAATTTAAAAGTCTTTCTCTTCCAGGAAAGTGAACCATAAATATTGATAGCTCATCTTGTATGCAGTGGTGTAATACAATATGTCTGTGCTGTTTTGTTTTTTTTAAAGATGCCACAATTTACATAGAAATATTTATACTTTTTTTTAAAGAGACTCTTTTTTGTTCACCCAAAAGTGAACAATTTACTCACCCTCATGTCATTCCAAAAGGTGAATTACATGGAATTTTTGTTCCAGAGTTCCGAAAAGATTGAAAATATCATAAAAATAGCAGAAAACTGCTGAATATTTTTTTGATGCCATTAGATGTCACTATATAAAAATCAGAAAATAAAAAATATTCACCTCTGCTGTTGGTCTCAAATCAAATCTGTGACCATGGACCACAAAACCAGTCATAAGGGCCATTATTTTTTACATTATGTAAAAGCTGAATAAATATGCTTTCCATTGATGTATAGTTTGTTAGGATAGGACAATATTTGGCCAACTATTTGAAAATCTGGAATCTGAAGGTGCAAAAAAATCTCAATTTTGAGAAAATCACCTTTAAAGTTGTCCAAATGAAGTTCTTAGCAATGCATACTAATTCAAAATTATGTTTTGATACATTTACGGTAGGAAATTTACAAAATATCTTTACTTAATATTCTAATGATTTTTGGCATAAAATAAAATTTGATAATTTTGACCCATACAATGTATTGCTGGCTATTGCTACAAATATACCCATGCTACTTATGACTGGTTTTGTGGTCCGGGGTCACATATGTCAGCACTGGTATTAATTACATTTTCATCACATTATATATAATATGACTTAAACTTAAAGCCATCAAGTCATATGGACCATTTTAAATACATTTTGACCATTTTGGACCTTAACAGCCTTAGTCAATTTATTTTTCATTATAGAGCAGCCAGGACATTTTTTAATATTTGCATATATGACAAAGCCATTAAAGAGTCTTGAGTGCATTGTCTGAAAGTTTTCATTTTTGGGTGAACTACCCCTTCAAAGCCCCTACAATCAACAGCTATACAAGATGTTTTTCTGACATAGTCTATATAAAATCTAGAAACTTTGACACAGCAACACATAAGAGCTCTGCACAGCCATAGACCAGTCACCCCTGATCCTTTTACCCCACCATATCAGAAAGTGAGAAAAGTCTCCTCTTTTCAGCTTTACCATCTGTGCGGCTAAGAGCTAAATAAAGGGTAGCACTGGGTGAAGAGACTGAAAGTATGATGAAACCAAAGTTGACAGTTAAATAAAACTTTCTTTCTCTCTCTCTCTCTCGTCTTTTCTACTTCACCTGGCTATAGCACGTCAACATTCAAGGACATGGAGGGAAACAGTCTGAAGGACAGTGGCCACGAGGAGAGCGACCAAACCGACAGCGAACATGACGTTCAGAGAGGGCACTACGCCGACACAGCTGTCAACGACGTGCTGAATATGACCGCACCCCCCAACAACTCGCAGCTAGCTGACCAAGGTAAGACGGAAAGGTCTTGACTAGCTGAAAACATCCCGAAAAAAGTATCAAGCCGTAGCTTCGCAGGCAGAGTCGGCCTTGAGGCGCTTTGCTAATGCACAGGCAGCACTTCTCTCTTCTTGGCGTGTCTTTGATACGAGCCCGGGAACATTATTGACGGATGTGAGCCACGTCTACAGTCGACTGCAACACTTCAGATCCAGACCTAAATGGCAGCAATTAGGCTGACAAAGGTTGAAGGTGGAAATCTACATATCACGCAGTCTCCTCATGCATAATTCACGCGGATCATTTAGCAGGGAATTAATGTTGATGTTTCTTTTTTTTCGACTGCCGTTAAAGACATCCGGTATGTTGGCAGGAGTCAGCAGGAGGTCATGTTCACTCTCAGCTACTGCCACTCAATGCGACAAAGTTACAGAGCGACGAGTGGCAGCGCCACAGAGAATCAAAGCGCGGAGAAGACCAAAAGAGGGCTCCGAATGGTTTTATTGCACCGATTGTTTTGTGTTGTCATGCTCAATCAGCCTTTGATCTATGTAATTTAGAACAATGGAACACCTCCAGCGGCCGCTAATAGTCAATAGCGAGAACTCTATTCTTGTTGGACGGAAATTAGTCAACCAATTTTCTGAATTACAATGAGAGCTTGACATTTGCTGAATAGAAAGAGAGCAGAATAAAGAGCATTTCTGAAGGAGGCGAGGTCATTAAAATCGGCAGGACGGTCTCTCAGATTGCAGTTTAAAGAACGTGAGGCATTGTGGGTTGCCTGCGATGTGCAAAATCAAGCCTGACTGCGTCTGACTCATAGTACTGCTTACAGATCTCAGTGTATTGCTCGGGGAAGGAGAGCCTAATAGGAAAGCCAAGGAAGAGAAAAGACTGAGTTAACAGCTATAAAATAATTTAGCCTGTTCTTCCTCATTGTGTTTTTTTTTCCCCTCTGTAAAGCAGGAGCTTGAATTATGTAGAATTGGCAGGTGAACCAATTAAGATCTCATTTGGTCCAGATCGTGCGTTCTATGGCTAATTCCAGCAGGCTAATTAACCAGTTTGCTCTCCAGATGAATTGCAAGACGTATGGCTACCTGGCAACCGGAGAGGATGAAACTTCCTCCCATTTACATTTTATATGTAAATGCGTCAGATGCCTCAGCAGATTTGTTTGAGCGTCGTTAGGCTTGCCGTGTTGTCTAAGCTATGGAAGCGGCCGAGAGGAATTACAAGCCTCTGGCTTTCTGTGATGGAGATCTTTCTGCATTTCTTCCACTGCCAACTTCCTGTCAGCGTATAATGAACAATGATTAGCGAGTCTCATGACTACAGTTTAAGCTGTTGTAGACGTCTCTCTGTAAGAGAAATGCATATATAGGACTCATAAAATGCACTCTGACAAAGCCTCTAGCTCGGCACTTACATAATTGGACACAATTAGAAAAATGTACACAGAGAATGTTACAAGTAGATGAAGCCTTTCCAGGTCAGCCATTTTATCATTAGCAAAGCTCTTATCTGCTCATGAGCAAGCAAACATTGAAAATAAAGGATAGCAGATAAGCAAAATGAGCAAGCACTTCAACGTCGCTGTCATCGGTTTTAACCAAAGCCATTAGACGGTGACAAGTATCAGATACTAATGTCATTTTGAGGCATGTCTTCTAACGTATTATTATGCAGCAACTACAGGCCCTTTGTCCCCAATGAAATGCAGAGAAGTGGACATACAGCTCTCATTTGAGTGCTTTAAATGTCTTTAGCCACAGCCTGTTTATAAATATCAAATGAAATATAGAAATATAATGGAATTCATTCTCAATTACAGAAAAATCCTAGCTATGTTCTTGACCTACTGGTAGCTATGAGGTTGTTAATCAATGGTATATGCTTCTGTTGAAATCATCAGCCTACATTATTACATTATCTCCTACATTATCTTACAGTTTACATTGTTGTGATTCATTTTGTAACTGCTTGGTTTTGATCACGGCTTATAATGTTGTTGAAAAGCAGGTGGGCGCTGTTGCACTTTATTACGCCGTTAAAGTTGCTTGCTGACTCACTGACAGAATTGGCCTAAAACACAAAACCCAGAGAATTTCAAACCGAGGGTGAGACTGCTTTAGAAACCTCAGGTTGACTTTTTACTGAAAATTCTGACAGATCCTTGAGTGTTTCGCAACCTTATTTTGCTGCGTACAAAGTACTAGAGTTTGGTGTTTGGTGCAATAAATTTAGACCATCACAGAATCACTGAAAACCAATGTGAGGCAGAATTCCCAGCTAGGAAATAGACACATTCATTCAACAGGACATGGAGGAATATAGCGGTTGTAGTGGGAATACCTCTGATCTACGCTTGTACTGTTCTAGTACAGTGAAACAAGTTTAAACTGCAATTGCCAAAGGACATAAACAGAGAGTCTGGTTATAAAGACTCTTCTTTGTTTCTCCGTTTTGCTTTTGTTTTCATGTTTTTTTTTCTCACCCTCATTCTTCCTGGAAACAAACAGAGGCAGGAAGTTGAGGGATAGCAAGCTCCCTCCTGTCTCATTCCCCAGGCTCCCGAGCAGTGTAAATGTTTATGATTCACGCAGCTCTTTGAAAAGGTAACGTTTGCACCAGGGACCCAGTGTTACCTCCGATTTAAAATGGCTCCTCCCCAATTTCTCTTTCCATTGTGAGATGGAGTGTGAGAACGGGGGGGAAAAGCCCTCTTAGGACTCTAGTCTCTTAATACACAATACACAAACACTTCCTTAGGGGTGCTTCCTTCATAGCCTTTTATTCTATTACCAGGATCTGTCTATTTCCTGCAGTCTGTGCTCCTTTTCTTTTAAGAATACGGCAATTTATTGTGGCGTCTATGGCACGAAACATCACACTTATTGGGCGATGGCATGTCCTTGACAGGAAATCGTGGGAGGCTGTGCTAATGCTACTGTAGGAGGGCTGTGGTGGTCAAGAGCCAAGACTAATGATTGCATTAGGGCAGAATTACCTACAGTGCTCAGCGAAACGGTGATGAATGGGTTACAATAGACGTCACTGCCTGAACCCTTCCCTTGGTGTTTAAAGCCTCCCTGCTTTGAATTATACATCAGTTTACTAGCAAAAGACTCTTGAGGATGACGGCACCTGATATAAGTAGCATAAACATGAAAAATACTTGTGAGTTTACTTTCCAAGAGCATTTCTAGGCCCAAACGAATCTCTGAATCTCAAGGACCGATCGTTGATTTTGTTTGTTCTAGGCTAGAGGTCTGGTTGAAGGCTATTTGTAGAGTTCCCAGTCCCACCAGACAAAATGACAGTCACCATTAAGCTCTTCTTCTCCTCTCTCTTTTTTTCCCAACCCCTGAGGAGATTGAGGAGCTTTGGCAGCTCAATTTGCAGCTGCTGAGTTCCAGCATGTTCCACTCAGAGTGTCCCCGACCCCGGGAGTCTTTTATTCATCAATTCCTCTGTCCCCATGGGCTTGTATCTCCTCCCATGCCCCGGGATTTCACACTCCCTCCACCACCCAGTGCCCCATCAGTAGACTCCGGCTTCTAATTGATTTTGATGAAATTGATAAAAGAGTTTCCCTTTTTGTCTCCATCACCCCCCATGGACCCCCCCACCCATCACAAACCCCTCCCCCTCAGTCACCCTCCCCGTCTCTCCAACCCGCTACAGGCAAGATCTGTATACGTGCACGTACTTCTCAACTTCCCAGACAGTTTTCCTCACATTAAAAGAATTGACAAGTATAAATAACAGTTTTTGCTCTGCAGTCTCACCCTAAACTTTTAGGTGAACAATTTTTTTTTTTTTTTTTTTGTGCGTGGGGGTCTCTGATCGCCTAATGCAAATGCTGACAGATGTCAAAATGAAGACAGGAACAGAGAAAGACAGAGAGAGGACTCAGAGAAAGGTAAGCAGGGTGCAGAGAGCAGGAGAAATGATGTCTTTGACAGTTTGGTGCGGTTTTCTCTCGACTCTGAACTGAACTGCAGCCTCAAGGGTGCATCATGACAGCTGACTTCCCCTAAAAAACTAATATTAACATTTGACTGAATCAGACATTAAAGGCTCACTGAATTCCTGCCTGTTACGAGGCTTGTAGTTTATTTAAAAATTTATATTATTAGATTTTTTTTTTTTACTTTTAATTACATTTGTGTGGCTATTGGTGGAACTAAGAATGAAAAAGTCATAAAACATTAATAACAAAATCCACACTTTTTTGCCTTTAAGGGGCTAAGTGCAAAAATGAAAATTCTGGCATTGATTACTCATCCTCATGTCATTCCAAACCTGTAAGAATTTCATTGATCTTTGGAACACAAATTGAGAAATTTCTGATATAATCTGAAAGCTTTCTGACCTTAAATAGAAAGCAGCGCAACTGACACATTCAAGGCCCAGAAAGGTAGTAAGGACATTGTTAAAATAGTCCATGTGACATCAGCGGTTAAACCATAATTTTATGAAGCTACGAGAATACATTTTGTGCGCAAAGAAAACAAAAATAATGACTTTATTCAGCAGTTTCTTTTTTCTGCGTCAGTAATAAAATGTTTCAGCTGTACTGCTGTCTATGCACGGTCAGTAAAGTGTCTTATTTGATCAAAAATATCTAAATTTGGGATCAGAAGTGATAATTAAACAATTTCAGTAAAAACATTGTTGAAAATCATGACAAAATTAACTGTATTAATAAATAAATTAAGTAAGAAAAATCTAGAAAGAATACTATAATCGAATCTTAAATTTAAATGTAAATAAAATTAACTGAATTAAATATTTGGTTTATTTTCCATTTATTTTCGATGACTTCAATTAAAAGACTAAGACTTTAAAAAAAATGAACACAGGCTGTGTATGATGCATTCTTGTGTTACAAAACAAGCTAACACAGAATGTGTTTTTGGCCAGGTCCATCTATGTGTAAAACAGACTAGCGATTAAAAAAATAGCACTGACAGAATGGCTGTGTGAACGCCTCCTTAAACGTGCTGTTATTTTCCTGCGTCCTAGCATTTTTCTCTCTATAAAGTGTCAGAGTATTACTGCAAGGTGTTGGAGCTTAGCTCCGCGGTGGTTACCTTCACAACATTGTGCAAAAATGAGGAAATTAATCGTGTTTTTATTCAGAGCTTTCACGCTGTACTCTGGCAGGTAGGCCTTGAGGTTGTTCTCTTTGAAGGTGTGCCTTCCTCTCAAAAATATGAAAACATCTCATACAATCACAGAACTCTGAATAGCACTGCTCTGCCTTGAACCCCCAGTCTCCAAAACCCTTCTTCTGAATGCTCGGAATAGGGTTTAATCAGCTCAAGAGGGGGCTTCTTATCTTTCTGCACTTGTTATGGGTAGCTTATTGAACATATCAGAGGGGGAAAAAAGGAGCGGTTCATTATTTCTAGGGCTGGCAATGAGGCTGATGTATCTCATTGCGAACCCTCGGTTGACAGCTCATTTTCCAGACAATCCTGGCTTTGATTCACGGAAAGTGAGAAAGAGAGCGGGACGGTGAGGAAGAGAGGGCTCAGGATTCCATTGCTTATTCAGGGCCGACGCTTGTGGCTGTGTGTTAATAATCTCCTCAGAAAACAGGCTGAATCCCAATTGTTTGTTGAACACGTATGTAACTGGGTGCAATTCTGCACAGATAGGAATGCTGGGAGATTGGCCTCGTGCTCAACACAGAGGAGAAGATTAAGGTAAGGTAATGTGCTGTTTGATAGTCACGGTGAGAAAGAACCGCTGCTCTTCAATCTCAAGTCAATTTGGGAGACTGAAAGGAAGGAGAAATGAAAAAGCGTGCATCTAAGGGTTAATGAGAGAAAGAGATCGTAAAAAAGGAAGAGCTTTGAGTGAGGGTTTTAGTCGGATAGACGGCTGGGTCAGCTGAAACGCGGCGCCACGCCGTCTGCCGTGTGCCAAATTGCGCTATGCTGATTGATCTGTGTTTTTGGAGAGTTGTCTTTAACTACCCTGGATTTCTTGCCCATCCACCTTTCATCCTCATGTCCATCTGCTCCGTACCCTCTCGCCCCTTTCTGACTCGTGGCCCTCATCCAAACCCACATTACTTTCTCCCTTCCGTGCAGTCATGAAAATCCACAGGTAACAAAGCCCAGGGGCAAAAAGTCCTCTAGGGCACAGAAGGTAAAATGAACCTAACTACATTGCATCCCCAGCTATGCTCTAACCGGAACGTAACTAATAGTGAGGTGAGACAAAGTCCATCCCAGTGGAGGGTTCTTGTACCCTCTCCATGCGTAATGGGCTCATTGTAACAACTGCTACTGGGGAGCCCAGGTCTCCAAGTAAGCATTTCTTGTATCCCACCCCAGATTCTTATACCCAGGTGGGGTAGAACAGGGCTTAACAATTAGGATGGTCCGCTAGCCAGTGCAAGGCATTTCTTTCAGACAAGTGCTGCTTTTCCGCTAAGTTTACATTCATTATTCTTTTCTACATCTATATTCATCTTTATGCCTTGCAAACGTAAACATTTGGTTTTCTGAGATTTATTCTGCACTGTTGTTAGAAATTCTGCTATGGAAGCCCTTTATCAGAACATGAGAAAAAAAATAGCTTTGGTAAGTCAAAATCATGAGATACAAAGTCAGTTATGACAAATTATAATTATGCCATAAGAAAACTGACAAAAAGTCATAATTATGACAAAAATTTGACTTGGACTTTGTCAATCAATTAATTGCATCCAAAAATAAATGTTTTTGTTTATATAAAATATATATACACTACCATTCAAAGGTTTGGGATCAGTAAGATTTTTAATGTTTTTTAAAGTTTCTCATGCTTATTAATGCTGTGTTCATTTGATCAAAAATACAGAAAAAAAGTAATATTGTGAAATATTATTACGGTTATTGCGAAATTTTATTTTTATCTGTAATTAAAGTTGAATTTTCAGAATCATTGCTCCAGTCCTCAGTGTCACATGATTGTATTCTGAATAAATGCTGTTCTTTTTAAATTGTTATTCCTCAAAGAATCCTGACAAAAAAAAAAAAAAAAAAAAAAAAAAAAAAAAACACAGGTTCCAAAATATATTTGGCAGCAAAACTGTTTCCAACATTGATAATTCTAATAATAAATCAGCATATTAGAATGCTTTCTGAAGGATCACGTGACACTGGAGTAACAGCTTTTTTTAAAATAAATGTAGCCTTGATGAGCATAAGAGACTTCTTTAAAAAAAAATCTTACTTACATAAAAATTTTTCAAATCTTACTGATCACAAATTTTTGAGGGGTAGTGTTTGTGTATTGTTTTTTAATTATTTATATTTATTTACATATTTATTATTTATATTAAATATACACACATATTATGTAAACAAAAAAAATAAAAGTATACACACATATATTATGTAAACAATGTATTTTGGATGTGGTTAATCGCTTAACAGCACTAAATTTACGTCATAATTTAGACTTGTCACAATTTTGTCACAATTTGGACTTTTTGTCTCATAATTGACTTTTTATGCCATAATCATTTATGATTTATCAAAGCATGCTTTTTTTCTGACATGGTAGAAATGGCCTTTAATCTTCTGCTGATATGTCACCAAGACAAAATATTATCTATAACTGGGTAGTTCCAAAAATCACCAATAAGAATTTGTTAAAACTGCTAACCAATCAGTAATGTTTTGTATCTTATCATATAAGTTATATTACACTGCATGCATTTCCAATGCATTTCAATATATGTGACCCTGGACCACAAAACCAGTCATAAGGTTAAATTTGACAAAACTGAGATGTATACATCATATGAAAGCGCAATAAATAAGCTTTCTATTGATGTATAGTTTGTTAGGATAGGACAATATTTGGCCGAGATACATCTATTTGAAAATCTGGAATCTGAGGGTGCAAAAAAATCTAAATACTGAGAAAATCACCTTTAAATTTGTCCAAATTAAGTTCTTAACAATGCATATTACTAATCAAAAATTACATTTTGATATATTTATAGTATGAATTTTACAAAAAATCTTCATGGAACATGATCTTTACTTAATTTCCTAATGATTTTTGGCATAAAAGAAAAATCAATAATTTTGACCCATACAATGTATTTTTGGCTATTGCTACAAATATACCCCAGCGACTTAAGACTGGTTTTGTGGTCCAGGGTCACATATATGTATTTCCCCCCCCCAAAATTTCATTTGTAAAAGGAAAAATTAAATATATATTTAAAAAGCTTTTTTTTCTTCTTTTCTTTAAAATTAAAAACCGATCATTCTTTTTGGGAGGGTCAGTGAAAATTTTGGCAAAGCCAGCAGGGGGAAAAAATCCTTATTTTTGAGCCTGTAGGGGTTACATAAATTGCAGATCACACACCGAGAATTAGGAAATTCATCAAATCAAGAAAAATCTCATCAGTGCCGATGCCGAGCTAAACCAGACCCTCATCCTCACAGTAGCTCTGTTTGACGGGATTGGATTGGAATGTGTGGCGAGTGCTGCCAAAAAGTGAGCTGCGATCGGTGGGCAGGCGGTTTAATAGATGGTAGGATGAGATCCCTGCTGGCACGAAGCCCACAGCACCCACAGCAAACCCCACTCAACTCCATTAACTCCCATTAGAATAGCTCAGCTCGCTTCACTAAAACTCAACATTCCCGATCCACGCTTACAGACAAAACTACATGCGTGTCCACCGAAATGCGTGCTGATTAAAAAAGCGGACCGCACTCACAAAACACACCCACGCTTATACAAACACCATAATCTGTTGCACACCTTATTTACTTTAGCAAATGTCAATTGTGTATTGCATTTTGTTTCTTGGACCGCCGGGGTTCAAGGAAAGATTACGAATAAACTCAGCGTTGAAGGAAGGGGGAAAAAAAAAATCAGCTGTCTTCTGACAAGTACATTGTACCCGGCAGTTTTCTGTCCGGAATACAAAGAGACATTTATCACTGCAGCTGGGTAGAAAAGAGAGAGGAGGGTGTGAGTGAATGAGAGAGAGAGAGAGGGGAAAAAAAAGGAGAAAAAGAAAATACAAGGGAGAACCGGCTGCTCTGTCACTGCGGCAGTGCGAGAATTTCTCTTTTAACCTCCTTTATAATAACGCAGCATGCATCTGAGTGCATAGAAACTCTCCCCCATTCCCGTTCCCTGTTATATTTCTGGATTTGTCTTCATGCAGCCCATTACGGCATTCCATTTCTGCCGTATTACGACTCATCCTGAATCGTAACAGTACAATGACGCCTCCTGCTCGTAATTACAGCCATTACGAAAAGGTTA
The DNA here is from genome assembly GCF_049309525.1 of Garra rufa. NCBI lineage: Eukaryota > Metazoa > Chordata > Actinopteri > Cypriniformes > Cyprinidae > Garra > Garra rufa. The sequence goes on from NC_133376.1 coordinate 26,795,195, forward strand.
AAACCCTGGGCAGCTGGCCTTTCTCTATCCTGCCACTCTGATGTATATTCATTTGCCCTGGTGTAAACATGAAATGATGGGCTGAAATGCATACGCACACGTATCATCAAACAGGCAATGACTGACAGAGTTCACAGGCCTTCATCTCCCCGCTCCTTCATCCTTCTGTCCTCACTGGATCCTCCCTCAGCCCATTGCAGATGATCTCAGTGGGTTAAAATTCAGTTTAGCTTCCTCCTGCATAGAAATGATTTCAGCCGGGCAGATTATCAGCTATTGATGAAAGATTAAAGACAGGAACTGGTGAGCGAGATCAGTTACAGTCACAAACCCTGGGAGCCTCCCCACCTTGCCCAAAGGCTTCATCTCTGTATAAAGTCATTTTCACAACGCGGAAAACCTCAGCAAACCTTTTTACGTGCAAATACCCTCCCTTTTTTTCTCTCAAAGCGGTCAGCTCTCCCCAGAGCTTAAGCAGCCGTTTTCCTCAGAGGAAAAAAGACAGTGCGGTGTGCATTCTGAGTGTGCCACTGCAACAGACTTTGTTTTTCACCATGCCAGTCTGTTTTCAAGGCTTTCAAAAAGTGGAGATTGAACTCAATCACTCTATCCTCTGGGTAGCCAATTAACCTTCATGGTTTTAGGGCCCTTGCCCCCAACCCCTTAAAAAGGAGGATAAAAACTAATGGGGGAGGCTGGCTGTTAAGTTTAATGGGAGCCAAGGAGGCCTCAAAATGGGTTTTTTAATGATGCTCCCCTGCTCTCGTGCACTATCCATTAAAGAGTAGGCTGCAATGGGCTGCTGCACTGCGAGACTGGAGATCAACACAATCAAACGGGCTAAACATCGCAGCAGGGGCTCCGACCCTTTTTGTCTTCCCATGTTAAAGGATAATATGCAATCTTGCTCATTATTTCTGTCACAAAAGTTCTAAAAAGACAGCCTAATAGGTCTACATCCAAATCGGAGCTGTCACTTGCATGATTCGCATTCCTGATAGACGTCTCATTTAATCTCTGGCCTTTATAGGATCATTAGCTTCCATGTCGAGCTCCTCTCGTAGGCTTCGCTCCTGATCCTGAAGACTGCTTCCCTGTTGTGAAATACAGTAAGAGCAGTAATATTGTGAAATATGAGTAAGGTTTAGTTTTCTATTTTAGTAGATTTCAAAATTTATGATGCAAAGCTGAAATCTCAGTCTTAATTGTCATGTTGTTTAGAAATTATTCTAATATGCTGATTTGATGCTCATGAAACAATTATTATTATTATCAATGTTGTAAACATTAAAGAGATGGTTCACCCAAAAAATTAAAATTCTGTCTATAAGTTGTTTATCTCTCTTAGTTCATCGTCTGTACATTCTGGTTCAAATAAGTAAGGCTGGGCAAAAAATTGCAAGTCATCCTCTCAAAATCAAAATCTTCAGTCATGTTTACAAAGACTTCTTCTGCATGTAAACATGGTGCAGGGCATCCGAGGTTCTGCTTCAGAAGCTTCATAAAATAACAGTTGAACCCCTGATGTCACATGAACTATTTTAACTACACTGCTGCTCAAAAGTTTGGGATCGGTAAGATTTTTTTATGTTTTTGTAGGCTGTATCAGCCTTTACTTCCGTTTTCAGTGACATGATTCTTAAAAAAATCATTCTAGCATGCTGATTAATTATTGTTATTATCAATGTTGGAAACAGTTGTGCTGCTTAATATTTTTTTGGAACCTGTGATTATTTTTTCAGGATTCTTGATGAATAAAAGGTTAAAAAGAAAAACATTTATTCAAAATATAAATCTTTTCTAACAATATAAGTCTTTGCTATCATTTTTAATTAATGTAACACATCCTTGGTGGATAAAATTATTCATTTCTTTCAAAAAAAGAAATAATACAAATTTACTAACCCTAAAACTTTTAGATGGTAGCTTATATTGTTACAAAAGATTTCTATTTTAAATAAATGCAGCACATGTTTTCAACATTGATAATCAATCAGCATATCAGAATGTTTTCTGAAGATTGGAGTAATGATGCTGAACATTTAACTTTGTATCACAGGAATAAATTACATTTTAAAATATGTCCTCAAAAAAGTCATCAAACCAAGGGCTTTTTATATTTTTCCACAAGATTTTTGAGTGCCTTGGTTTGATGAGTTTTTTGAGGACATGAATCCCGTAACCAAAGAGCACCGATTTATTATATAAGATTTCGGACCCCAGCAGCATATATTGGATTTACATTTGAAAATATATTCACATAGAAAACAGTTATTTTAAATTGAAATAATATTTTACAGTATTACAGTTTTCTGTATTTTTGATTAAATAAATTCAGCCTTGATGAGCACAAGTATCTTTAAAAAAAACATTAAAATCATACTGATCCTAAACTTTTGAACGTGCCAGTTGCGTTGCTGTTTATGCAGGATCAGAAAGCTCTTGGATTTCATCAGAAATATCTTAATTTGTGTTACGATGATGAACGAAGATCTTACGTCATGAAAGTGACTAATTAATGACAGAATTTTAATTTTTGAGTGAACTATCCCTTTAATATTTTTGAGGAAACCTTGATCATTTGTTTCAGAATCAATCAATCAAAAATAAGGAATTGAAAAAGGCAAAGTTAGTTCTGCTAGCATTATTTGTTTGCAGATTAATATTCTTAATATTAGTTTCTTTCTAAGTGTGATTCATTGCTTCAAGATTCAAGTGTCCAAATGCTTTCTGCAGCCATTTTACAGCATAAATCCAAGCTGCCCACCCCTGCAGTAGCACACTGCCCCAGCTGAGCTGGAATTGTGAAAGAGCACGAGAGGTGACTGGGGACCATCAGTAGGGCTTCTTAAGACTAGTGACTTTCTCTGTACTCTGTCTTATTCTTCTGTCATGGATAAGGGCATTTAATGTCATGGCCCCGCATGTGGCCAGGAGTGGGCACCAGGGAAATCCAATTAACTTCAGCCACAGCAACACTGCCCACATTGTGCCTTTCGCAATCCCACCCACCCCTCTGGCACAACCGGGTGCCTTCCATCGCCAATGACCCACTAACTTTCTTTGACTTGACTCGAGTCTGACATTCGCCTGTGCTGTTTTTCTTCTTGTTTGTGATCTCAGGGTTTTCACTGAGGATTACGCCCCACTGCTGAGTCTATGCTCGATGAATGACTCATGCTTTCTTTAAGGTAAGCTTTTGCAGCATATAGATGAGCAATCACATATGTCCCCTCCCCAACATCTGGCTGCGACTCAAGGCAAGGTCTGCTGCCATTTCAGCTGCAGCACCGCTCCGCCTGTCAATTTTGCTCTGTACTACACCGCATCTTGCGATGGTTGGCGAGAGCTGCTGTTTTCAGCATGTGAGGAGTGAAGACTATTGAAATACTAATAAAAAGGAAGCCTGTAAGCGTCCATAGGGATGTGAAAACAAATCGGGGTGTGGCGTCCCTGGTGAGAGGCCAGACGGTTACCGACTTGCGCGGCTAAAGTGCACCTGGACCTGGGTTTCGATGCTGTGTATTACCTCGGCGGAACAACAAGCATCAGGTGAGCCAGCAGGGCTTCTCCTATTGGCTGCCAGCTCCTGTCACGCCAGGCAATGATGCTATGATGGGAGGCGGTCTCTTTCATTACAACCATCTTTATATGTGTAGGTAAACCAACTCTGAAAAATAAAAGATGAAATGGGACGTTAACAAGCAGTCAGTCTCTCTGAAAAGATAGAATGTGAATAAGGGAGAGAGGCACGTGGGAAATAATGAGGGAGTCGGTTAAAAGAAAGTAGGCAGATGCTGAACGATGCAGGCATGGGCATGAAGAAGAGAGTGAGAAAGAGAAAAGAAGAGAAAGACAAAAGAGTGAAAGAAAGCGACTGAGATAGGCCAGCTTGAAAAACAAGATAAAACGGAATATAAAACGCATAGCCAAGACTGACACAGTGAACATGCCTGAATGAGAAGGCACACTGCATTAATTATGTAACAGAGTCTATGCAAGCAGGCCGCTCGCACGAGTCTCACAGGGAATGACAGTCTGGAGATATTAGTATTCGGCTGACGCATTTGGGCCCAGCTGTTGAAGAGAAGACACATTGATTTTAGACACTCAGGTTGCATTGTGTCCAGGTGCGTTTGTGTTGGTCTTAGCTTGACAGGAAGAGGGCATCGGCTTTATTCCCACCAAATAAAACAAGATGCTTAAAAACAGCTTAAAAACATTTCACTAGCACAATGGAAGGAAGATGATGTCTGTGGGAGAGGAAGTTAGGTATTTTTAAGTTAACTCTTTTTTTGGACTTTAAATAGCCACTTCTGTTTTAGTCAATCTATGAATGGTTTAGCTTTTGATGATACATTATAGAGATTGGTTTGGTTGTGACACAGATTTCACAATTCAATACCAATATCGATTATTTTGGATATACAGCAGGTACAGTACATGGCAAATTTTCTCAAGGGGAAAAAATATCTCTACTAATGCTGTAAAATATACATGGGAGTCAGTTGGTACTAAAAAAACTATAATATTGAAGGATACACATTTAAATTACAATCAATTAAGTTTTTATAATAATAAAGTTACAACTGCATAATTACATTTCCACTCCAATTCGCTTTTTGAAATATAAACATTTAAATGGCTATGAGAAAAACTTGACTGACGAACAATTATATGAAAAATTATATGTAATATGGTGTGTATATTTAGCAAAATGCTCCTCTTTAGAGTTCTAGACTAGACTAGTGAGTTTATTGTCATCGAATATGTTTTTTCGGAGTTAAATGTGACGTTGTGACATTGTTTACAACATGATATATTTATGACTTTCTGCAGTTGAAACACTGACTGAGCGATTGAATGAAACAGGATATGGATTTTGCCAATTTATACTCTTTATTTTAACATACCTTTAGATGTTTATTCATGTCCACAATACACAGGCTTTTTTTGTTTAGATACTGTAAAATACTGAAATATGAGATTCTGTCATATCAAATCACAAATCTTGTTCATTAACTGAAAACAGGCTGGATTAATTGATTCTTGAGATTTAAGAATTAACATTGTTTCGTAAAAATCAATCTTTTTTACCCAGGCCTAGTACATTGTGTATACATTAACATGTATACTTATATAGACAACCATTCAAAAGTTTAGGGCCAAAAAGATTTTTATATTTAGCAAGGATGCATTAAAGCTGCAGTTTGTAACTTCTGGCGCTCTAGCGATTAATAAAGAACCAATCTTAAAATAGCCTTCATTTTATAAAACTTATTATAGGTGTACTGTAGTGATTCAGGATAAGCCCAAAACACGGTTTGGTAAATGGATTCATGATTTACTCACATTATATAAATGTAGTACATTTTAAGCAGAAAAAGTTACAGACTGCAGCTTTGAATTGATCTAAAGTGACAGAAGATTTCTATTTATTGTTATAATATTTCACAGTGTTACGGTTTTTACACATTTGTCTAAATTAAAGTGGCCAATTATAATGAATAATTTGTTTTATTTTTCTCAGCTCAAATCATATGCAAGCATTAATTGAATAAAAAACAAACCTTAAAAGAAGAAAGGTCAAGAGACACAGAGCAAACAGAAGAAAAACTGTACATTCATCCACCCACAAATCTATTTTTTGCCACCCCTGCCCTGAAGCCAGTTACATTCTCAAGGCTGGATGCTTTATGAATAGCAAATAAAGCCCTAATAGAAGAATATCTCATAGGCTTGCTTCAAGTAAAGAGACCGGCCTGCAGATTTTTAGAGGGGTTCACTGACTTCGGCAGTGCGTTTCTCACAGATGATTTAATTCACTGCAGCCAGTGAGTTTGCGTCCTCCGTTCCACTCCCCCCACCCATCCAAACCCTCAACCCCCAAAGCCCAGCCCGTCCCCTTACAGATGTAATTTACTGTCTGCTTTGTCCCTCTCGCTCTTCTCAGACTCAAGGGTTTCTGAGTAAATTAGCTACATTGCTCGGTCAAGCTTAAACACAGAATGCAGCATTTGTAAGAGTATTTAAAGATGTCCTCCACAAACCAATCCTTTTGGAAAAGAAGAGCCGGCTACTGCGACTGTGCATGCCTCGGAGTCTGCCAGATCTATGAGTCGGGTTAATTTTGGGGCCGCCATTATCAAGAGAACTCGGTGGTTGAGGACCACTACAATGGCCTTCTCTGTGCTTGTCCAGAACTAATGAGCTAATCTGTAATTTCCAAACCCACAGACATAAAATCCTGTTTTCTGTCAAATATTTCTCCATGTTTTATATCAGTGGTCTCTATGAGGTCGCTTGACCCTATGTTAGCATGCTATCTACTTCTCAGGCCGTGACACTATTCAGTGGAGAACTATAAGGGTGCAGTGGCACGGCATCAGGGAGATGACGTCGCTCTCTGGTCTTCCTCAAGGGATTCTAACCCTTTAGCTCAGTTCAACTCCACATAGTGACTCTAATGCTTTGGTTGTCTATATCATAAAGAGCAGAAAGACTGAGGAAGTTACCATGGAAAGCATATGTGACCCTGGACCACAAAACCAGTCTTAAGTAGCATGTGTATATTTGTAGCAATAGCCAAAAATACATCGTATGGGTCAAAATTATTGATTTTTCTTTTATACCAAAAATCTTTAGGATATTAAATAAGGATCATGTTTCATGAAGATACTTTGTACATTTTCTGCCGCAAATATATCAAAAGTTAATTTTTGATTAGTAATATGCATTGCTAAAAACTTAATTTGGACAACTTTAAAGGCGATTTTCTCAATATTTAGATTTTTTTGCATCCTCAGATATTCAAATAGTTGTATCCAAATATTGTCCTATCCTAACAAACCATACATCAATAGAAAGACTACTTAGCATCAGATACATGACGTATTAATCTCAATTTAAAAAAAAAACCTGACCCGTATGACTGGTTTTGTGGTCTGGGGTCACATATATCCTTCATAATCAATCTTTTCATTTCAAACATTAATTAAACCAATTTCAGATACACCATAGACAGTCATGACAAAACTATTCTTAAAATGGCTTGTGCACAAAAAGGCTAAATCCTAATCCACCTTTTTCTTCCCGTAAGAGTGGGCACGGCCATTTGTAAATTTTATGGGTCTGGCTTCTGGTCTCATCCACGTCCAGCTATTTTTAGCCATACACAACAGCTCGTTTTGTATTGTCTTTAATGCAAACAGTTTTATTGTTTACTGCACGTTGTTATTCTTCTCCTTTTTTCCCTATAGCGGATAATGAACCGGATGTCTTGCCCATAGGCTTACACTCTTTAAAATCAAGGTGCTTCACGATGCCATAGAAGAACCCTTTTTGTCTAAGTGGTTCCATAAAGAACCTTTAACATCTGAAGAACCTTTCTGTTTTACAAAAGGTTATTTGTGGCGAAAGAAGGTTCTTCAAATTATAAAAAGGTAAGAAAGAGATGGTTCTTTGAAGAACCTTTGACTGAATGGTTCTTTGTAGAACCAAAAATGGTTCTTCTATGGTATCGCTCTGAAGAACCTTTTAAAGCACCTTTCTTTTTAAGAGTGTACTTTCGCATTGAAGAAAAAGGTGGATACTTTTAGCTTTAGAATTATGTTTATAAAAACAGACAATGTTTTACACATACTTATAATAATAATTTATTTTTCACTGTATTATTAGATGTTTATACATGAAAACGTAAAGATATTTTTCTATTCTATTCTATTAGGAAGAGGTCTTTTGAAAGCAGATCTAATATTTGCCGGGCTATGGTATCAAAAAGCCTGAAATCCCCGACCGAGTTCATAGTAAATGTTGGCAAGCGATGGATCACAACAGGAGAATATAGCTGTACATAAAGTGCATTTGTAACAATTATGCCGTAATGCTGTTGCAAACAAATAAGGCTACTAAACCGTCTCTCGCCATAAAGTAAAGAAATAGATTCTACCTGTGTGAAGCACATGCTCAGCTCATTACCACAACATCAAGCAGTCCATTTGCTAGCCTCCACCCTCCTCTTTCCCAACACAAAGCAGCTCATTTTTGCTTCAAAGTGATTCATAATACAGAATCAAGATGTCTTTTTCCCTCATGCCGTTACACAGCTGTTAAGCAGATACTGTTTGTACCAATCTGCGGCTACCGCATTGTTTGTCAGCACCAGTTTAGAAATTCATTCTTTAACTAGGACCAGCCACAGAGGGTCTGGCAGGGCGGGAGGAGAGGCGGGGAGACATATTTTGGAGCCGTGGCACTAATTCACACAAAGGCGGCGGTCGAGAAAACCACAGATATAAGTTGAGCTGTCAGACTGCGTTTGAGACTAAAGGACTGCAGATGGCTTCACTGAGGAGACTGGCTGTCAGACACACTTACCAGAGCAGGATAGACCAGACCCTGATTTACTTCCTGATAAATTGACTGGTACTAATGTTAAGACACAGAAGCAGGCACAGGGTACCCTTGATTTGCCATCCGTGTGACAGTCCTTAACAAGGCTAAGCAGCGAGTATAATATCCTCAATAATTAATATCCGAGCCAAAGGAAGACAGAGGACGTCAAGGTCACTTTCCTGAATTGATGGGAGAAGACAGAGAGAAGCAGATGTACAGGGGTACGACAGAAACAGACAAATTTTCCGAATGGTGTGAAAGAGGGAGGGAGAAAAAAAAGGGAAAGACAGGGAGCGAGCAGATGGAGTGAGAATGCTGGAGAGCTGCTCTAGATGGCAAGGTCTCTGCACTGAGTGCCGTCTTCGTGGCTCAGTGACGCATCCTCCTCCACTGTTTGTAAAAACAAGACCATCACACTCCATCTTGTGGTCCCGCAGGGCTGAGGGCTCGCGGCTGATTTATGGTGCACAGACTGAATTGCCTGGCTGGGATGACAGCAGCACTTGGACTCTCCCTCGTGGGAAGCCCCCAGCGTCTGCCTGGCTTGTCGGAGCCTGTGCATGGCAGCTTGCGATAGTGTTAGAGTGGAGACAAGGTTCCCAACATGACCCCCATCCTGGACCGAGGCGCCGCAAAGCCACCCAGGACCTCCCGGCCACATCCTTTGCCTGCAACGAATTACGTGAATGAGATGAATGATGCTTGCAAAACAATTATTCCAGTCTCATATATCCAAATAAACCTGACATATGGTTTAATGGTTCACCTATTACAAAGAATGGGTCCAGAGATAATAAATAATAAGATAGATAGATAGATAGATAGATTAGACTGGTTGGAAATCATCTATTATTATTGTATTACTACACCTATTTTCACCTATTTACTTTCATGCCACGCCAGTGCTTGCCCCACCTGCAGTGAGAAGAAAGAAATAAAGTGAGTGCCAAACTGATGTCTGCCCTCTCACTCCAGCAGATTATTTCTCACAGGAGCTGGCTGCAGCTGTATTGTTTCATCACGGAACAACAATAGAAAGCAACAAACAAGAAAAAAAATATGCTTTTTGAGGCAGAATGTGTCTAAATATGATTTATACGATCTTTACGCTGAAAACCGCATCAAAACACATTCACATTTAATATAGTTAATCTTTAAACCGATGCATCATTGTGTAGCTCAGAATGGTTTGATTTATTAGGAACGTCTTGCTTGTTTCTTGGGCTGTTTCACCTTGTTCCTCAAAGAAATGACGTTCTTTCCCCGAGCCCGTAAATCCAAAGTGACTGAATAGTGTCACTGTGAAAACTGCAGGGCCCCGTGGTTGCAATTACATCCCCAGTCGCAGAGTGTGTTTGAGAGGATGTGAGTATGCCCACTTTCCCTCATATACTCTCTGAGCCCGAGCCTATTTAAACAGGTACATTAGCGGCATTTTCTCTGGCCCTCTCTCCAATTACATCAACACTGCGGACCTCCAGCGCTCGTGCCTGTATTTTTGGAGAGAAAAGAAAGTGCGTTTTCCAAGGAGACGCATAATAGCTTCCAAACAAGATGAAAGTCTGGCAGTGACACAAAAGATGTTCAGAATTTTTTCCAAATTAAAAGCCATTCCTTTTGTTTTGGGTATGCAACACTCAGCCCACTTATAAATTGAGCTCATTTAGCCATATTTATGATAACAGACATTTTTAATGAATTAAAACCCCACTTTGTGGAGCAGTGTTTTATAGAGTTCAGGAGCGACAGAAAGAAATGCACTGATTTTCTGCAATTCAAAGAATACAAAGATAATGAAATCTGGAAAATGAAGTGTTCCATTCTTCAGTCCTATCTATCCAAAGTTTATTCTACTTCGAAAGCTACAATTATACAGTTACATTCTTAAAGATGTAGTTTAGCTAAAAATTTAAAATCTGTCATTAATTACTAACCATCATGTTGTTCCAAACTCGTAAGACCTTTGTACAGCAACACGACTGACACGTTCAAGGTTTAAATATCTTAAATTGTGTTCCAAAAATGAACGAAGGTCTTACGGGTTTTGAACGACACAAGGATGAGTAATTAATGACAGCATTTAAAATTTTGAGTGAACTATCTCTTTAATTCAGTTCTGAATGGAGCACAACCCCGTTACTGGTAGAGAGCAAAGACCAGTCTTTTACCTGCCATGTCTACCTTCAAACTCGCCGTGACCTCTGACCTGCGGTCACCAGGGCTAAATAAACGAGCTAAGGTTCATTCTCTACCTCATTAGGGGGCAGATCTGATTGGGCTCCTCTCTCCTGAAGTAAACTGATGTTGTTCGAGCTGACAGCAGCGGTGGGTTTTTTTTTTTTCTAAGAGAGCCTTTGCATTTCAAGTGGCACTATTTATTATTCTTCAGCCTTGCAGAAAGCAGATTGCGGTACACATATTTAAAACACCTCGTGTATTCTTTCATCCTCCCGGTGCAAAAATTAAACCCCAATATTTCCGATACGTCAGCACTGCTGTGGGACTTTCATCCCTGTGACATTTTTCATAAACTCGCTGCTTTACTCGCAAATGTGGAAGAGTGAGGAAAACATAGAAGCTTCCGCCTCCAGCCAAAGCCAAGACCATAATTAGTAGGCTTTAAATCCTAGACAGCAAATGTTCCCTCTGACATAGTGCTCTGGACTGTATTTTAAGTCTTTTCCCGGAACTGATTGGCAAGCGTATTTTCCTGATGACTTTCAATAGACATTCTCCGTAGGAGGGCCGTCTGCCTTTCACTGCTCTCTTCTGCACAACTCAAAGATCAGCTGCATTGAAGCTTTAATTGCTTCATTTGTTGGCATTATATTTCTATCTCTGGTATGGCAAAAAAGATAGGAAGAGATTCTTGTTTTGTCAGGGGTCGACAGGCTGTCATGTCTTACTGAAATTTGTTATGTGGTTAGCACAGACCTTTGAGAGAAACATCTGTGAGTTTTGTGGATAAACCACTGACAGGATGTGAGAGAGCTGTTAATGGCGTTCTGCTTTCACTGCGATGTAATTTACAAGAGAATCGCTCCACGGGAGACCCCCTAAAGGACTGAGACGGAAAAAGACGACAACATTCAATGTATGTACGTGTCCCTCTCGTCATAAGGAACGGGAATTTGAAAACCCTCTCTTTTTTTGTTGAGTGTCGCCCATTCAAGAGGTGAACGCGATTTGAATCTTGTTAAAGTGCCTCCTATTGATCCGCAGGATGCAGATAAATCCATGCCTCTGTAGAAAAGCGGATTCTTATGAAATGAAAGGAGGAATTCTGGGTAGGCAGACTGCGCCTTGGCAGGTGTGGTGTCCTCGGCAGTCGCTCGCTGTATATGTGGATAATGGTGAGACTCACCCTTGTTGCTATGGTGATAACATTGACTTTTGGTGATGAAAAGCCCTTTCAAGATGTGGACTTGTGCGTGTGTTCACAGGGCTTGGTAATTATGGGCTAAATTTGAGCCACTTGAGATACCGTAGCCGATCCAGAGCTTTACTTTCCAATTTATTTTTTACTTTTTCAATTTAATTTCTCCATTCTCCCTGCTGCTCGCCTGAGTTTTAGTATGAGGAAGCGTGCACGTATATGTGTGTGCGCGCCAGTCTGGGTGTGGATGCTGCCGTCTATATATGTGGGTCAAACCTCTCTCGTAATGCACCGAGACACAGATACACAAACACACAGGAGCTCTCATCTTCTCACATGTGCCGCAGGAGATCTGAAGTGTCCCCAGACTTCAGTCAGTAATCTGTCAATCTCATCAGATCACATTTTAAAAGAGTGACAGATTTGGCAGCGGAGATCTTGGAAAGCAACACTCCAATCTTTAAATATTGATTCAGGGCCCAAAGCTGTGTTGTCCCTCTGAGTCCTGAAAGAGCAGGAAAAGCAGATAATTAGTGATTTTAATTGGATGATCCGTCAAGCTCAGAGTGCCAGATGTAAATGTGTGAATCCTTCCCACAATCTTTCGCTGTCACTGAAGGCTATAAGTGTGTAGCAAGGTCTCAACCCTTCGGCTGATTTACCAATAGGGAAGCTGACAAAATGTGTCAACAAACATCTGTGTGGTAGATTCTCGGGCTGTTTTTATTGACGGGGTGAGAACCTGTCATGCAACGAATCGTTTGGTAACAATTAATCAACAATAACAGGTGTCCACTGGCTTAACAAGTACTTCAAGCTCTATATCAGCACTCATCAGTGTGAGTTTGGAATGTCATGCTTAAGGAACACACATATATACAAGACCATATCAGTTATTGACTAATATCAGAGATTTAAAAAATCACTATCACATGATATTGTATATACTGTATATAACAAACATGTCTTATTATTAGAAATGTCGAAGACTGTTTTGCTGCCTCATATTTATTTTATTTTATTTTTTGGAAACTGATTTACTACAATTTGGCGTAATAATGTTTAAAAAATGGAGAAAAATTACATCTGTTTAGCAAGAATGTACGGAGCCCCTAAGGGGACGTGGAGCAAAAATTAAATAAAGTTTAGTTTCGCGTGCTCACGTGAAACTATCGCGTGCGCACGTGAAACTTTCTCTATAGTTTCGCGTGCGCACGTGAAACTATCGCGTGCGCACGTGAAACTATCGCGTGCGCACGTGAAAGTTTCACGTGAGCACATGAAACTAAACTTAAAAAAAAATTCTGTAGGTTTTCGTGTGAGCACATGAAAGTTTCAAGTGAGCACATGAAACTAAACTTTAGATTTTTTTTACTCTGACGTCCCCTTAGGGGCTCCGTAAGAATGCATCTATTTAGCAAATAGATCAAAAGTGATACTAAACACATTAACATGTTACAAAAGATTCAAATTTCAAATAAACACTCTTCTTTTAAACTTTCTATTAATTAAAGAAATCCTGAAAAATAGTTTAACACTTTAGACACCTTTTAGAAACATTTCTCACATCACAGTTTATATATAGTTTAGAAAATAGTTATAAAATATGACAAGAACTCAAGAGTTCAACTGTGTCAGAACAAATTCATCATGATAATGTCAGAAAACTTTGATAAAAAGGTAGGTAATGGACTACAATCAACCAAAAATCCAGACAACTGTTAGTATGACACAACTATCAATACTTTGTTGACCAATTACCAAGCATTGCATAATTTTGTTCAGTATGTGGCGTAAAAAGTTCGCATTAGCAATTAAAGAAAAAACACTTGGTCAGGTCAAAGTGTCTGAATAGTTTTTGGTCCCAAACAATCTCAAATGTGTATATATACCTAACTAAATCAGTCATTTATTGGATATCAGCCATAACATTAAAAATGATTAGTAGTATCACTCTTGAACTGAATTTTAATAGAAGTGAATCCATAATTCTTCTTATAATTGCTCTTATTTATTATATGTGAGCGCTGCATGCGAAAACAGCAATCTGAGGAAGCGATTTTGTTATGCAAATGGCATTTGTGTATATTAGCACACATTTAAGCAGAGAGAGTGCCCTTGTCGTGCTTGTCTATCCAGATGGCCAATAATGAAATATGTATGGAGTCAAAAGGACTCGCACAGAAAGCTGTTTTGGGCTGACTGCTAATAAAAAGAGAGCTGCCTTGATTATTACAGATGCATCTCTTTTAAATAAAAGGGAAGAGAAAGAGGCAGACAGCTCCTCAACTTGAGCGAGAGAGAGCTCGGCTTTTTTGTTGTTATAATGATACAAAAAGCAGCTTGAAAGCCCTTCCCTCCAACACAACAAAGGACAGATCTGTATTAATACTGGCTCAGACAAATCTTTCTTTTTTTTGTAACTCCACAACAGCTTTAAAACATCATTACATATTTATAACTGCCAGCTAGATGACAGAGACGTAGCACAATGTTCAGCATTTAACAATGAGGCTACTTTGCCAGTGTCCCTTACTGTGAAATCTCTGATTGCACTGTCTAAACCCTCTTTCATCAAGCCTGGCAACAGAGTGAAACAATTACTCACAAGATAAGGATCCACTTTTGATTTAGCAATGCACCCTTTAAATGCTTTATTAAAAGGCCCTCGAAAGTTCTAGCAATATAACTTGTTGAAGCTCACGTATAAAAAAAAATAGAGCAGAGCTCTTCACCATTCCCCCCAATTCCAGCTCTGACATGTACTGAAAAGATGAAAGCTCCAAAACAAACTGTGCCTGAAATCCATGAAGGAAACTGCAAATAAGCAGAAGCTGTGCAAACGGCACAGTTTAGACAACAAAACTAACTCTTACTTTCTCTCTCTCTGTGCAGATCAGTCAGAGGGTTTCCACTGCCAAGATGAATGCCGTATCCTGGGCCACTCGGACCGCTGCTGGATGCCCCGGGTGCCCATGCCAGCGAGAGCGAAGTCTCCCGAACACGGCCGCAACGTCATCGCTCTGTCCATTGAGGCCACCACCGTGGACGTACCTCACTACGAAGACTGTGGCACCACTAAAAGGACTTTTGCCACCTTTGGCAAAGATGGGCCGGACGAGGAGCGGGCCGAACAGAGGGGCAGGCGGCAAACGGCGGAGCCGGCCGTCTGCAGCCCCAAGACCAATGGCACAGTGCGCGAGGCCGGAAACGGCCGGGAGGCCGTCAGCCCCATCACCTCCCCGGTGCACCTGAAGAGCCCCCAATCCAAACCGCCCTCCACCTACAACACGCTGAAATGCCGGGACGCAGAGCGCATAGCCAACCACAGCCTGCTGCGGCAGCCGGAGGGGAAGGACAGTGAGCCGGCCATGCGGGAGATCAACACGCTCCTGCAGGATGGCCGTGAGAAGGAGTCCCCCGGCAGCAAACGGCTGAAGGACATCGTGCTTTAACCGGCTCCCACGTGTACACAGAGCACATGCACTTTCTACGAGTGTGTGTGTCGACGTGTGCGTGTGTGTGTATTTGTGTGCTTTTGCGAGCGTCGAGCCGAACGGGCCTGGGGAAGGGAGACACATGTGCAGCACAACGTATTCTCCAGAGACCAAACAAACTAAGCTGAAAATGTGTCTGCGAGCTCAGACTGTCATCGTGGCTTGGTAGTAACAGCAGCGCTTGTACGTTCGTCGCAATCGTCTATCCGCAGCGGACAGGCTGGTTACTGTGTGCTGCGTGACATGCTCCACCCTGCCCTCACGTCTTACCCTTAGAGGAGAAAGACCTTCCAGTGCACCGCTGGTGACACCCGAGTACAGTCATGCCTTGTAGACTCTAAAGAGACTTCTAACTTTCTTCTAATGCCTTCTTTGGTATGCAGTTTTTGCTTCAGCTGCCAAACCGCTCACTGTTCCCGAAGAGGACGTGGGTCTCTCTCTGACGCTACAGACGGTGAGACTCTTCCCGTCTAACATACGAGCAGTCCGACCGCGCCGTCCGATTGCGGGAGAGCGCACAGGACCACTCCTGCAGATCTCATTTCATTTCAGTGGCTTCTCACTGGTCTGATAAGACAAGCTTTCTCTGTTTCCCTCAAGACATTCCAATGTCAGCAAACCATGAGGTCGTTACAGTGCTTATTTTTTATCACAGATGGAGCTAAATGAAGTTGTGCTATCAGCTCAAGCTCACCGAAAAACTGGAATAGGGAGAGACCGATCCCCCAGACTTACAGCCAGATATAAATATATATATATATATATATATACGGATAAAAAGAAGGAAAAAAAAAACGGGAAAAAAACAAACATCAGACTTGTTGCTTTTGAAATCTCCTGTGCCCTTTCCTGATTGTAGCCAGTGGAGCGCAGTTTACTAGAACTTCTTGCTCTGGTCTTGTACTTTTTTGGATTTTGACTATGGGGCTAGGATAGAAGGGGTCGTCACTTACGTCTTGCTATGTGAAACTCTGTTTAGGGTTTACTACTATCATTTTTAATAATCTGTTGTTATGTGACAATCCCTTTAATGTTTTGTTGCAAAAGTAAAAACTGAAAAAAATAAACATTGGTGTTCAACTAAAGCTACAGTAGCGTTTGTACACAAACACAAAAAGGAAAAAAAAACATATATGCCAAAATATATTTTATAAATAATTTAAAATGTATAATGAGAATATTTAATGCTGTGTAGTTATTTTATCAGTAAGTTATACTTGAAATTAACTGGCTTTTTTTCTTTATTTGTCCCCTTTTTATTGACTATGTTATTCCTATTTTTTATTTTTATTTTTTATTTTTTCAATTGATCTTGAATTTCTGTTCACTGTGTTACCCCTGGCAACTGTTGATTGCAGTCTACCTTGTTGTAAAAGAGTTTCTTATTGGTCAGTTCTTGTGCCATCAAGTTTCTGTGTGGGCAAAAAAAGAGAAAAAGACAAAAAAAATTACAAAAAAAACAACAAAAAAAATCAACACCAACAGTAGTGTGTCAGTACAATGAGCTTAGAGTGAGATAGCAAAAGAAACCAAAAAACTGCGACAAACATTAAACTTTCAAGATAACAGGTTGTTGTTTAATCTTAATACTCAAGTAAGGGTAAGAGTAATACACCATTTCAAGTCACTCAAGGCGGTTCCACTCATTTCTGAAGTGTTTGAGAGGTGCTAAGTGGATAGAAGTTACATGTAAAGCAAACCCAGATGTTCTGAGACAGACTTGCTTTGCTATCTCTCATCAAGTACAGCCCTCCATTTTTCCAGATCATTTAAGAACGCTGTACCAAGCCCAACCAAACAAGTTTGTTTGTTTTTTTTTCTGTAAGAGAGAAAAAAAAAAGGTTTGGTGGAATTGCCATAGCGGGGTACGGAGAGAAATTGCAAAATCAGTTTCTTTGCAATACTTGTTTTATAATGTGGGAAGTACAAACAGCAGCAAGTGTGAAAAAGATATAGATCTAGTAGCTGAATGTTTTTTGCTGGTCTCACCAAACAGCTTCTGGCAACATGAAAAACGGAATTATCACTGAATGTATACTGCAGCTTATTATTAAACTATTAAATGTTCTCCACTTTGTCTCCTTGTCTACATTCATCAGTTCTGCATGTTTCCATCACACTCTTTTTAATTTGCCATCAAATGGCTCATAATGGAATAGATCCGCCTCAACTGGAGAGGAAGAGAGCGAGACGGCATTGTTGAAAAGTAATGAGCGCAACCCCAGTTCAGCATACAGCAATTATCCTTTCTTAAGCGATCTTTTGTCTTGCCATAATTCATTAAAATCTATAATGTGATATGAATATCTACTGTTAATTTTCCTTGAAAGTAATATGCTAATGCGCGTGGCGATGGCGGCTGCAGCGATGAGAATCAAATCAAAATTAGTTTCCGCTGCGGTCCAATCTGAAGGCCTCGCTACGGAATCATTCCGCAACATCATTTTTAGATATCCCGATTCCGGCTAATTGCGAAAATTAAAAACGACAGCAGAAAACACACCTAGCGCTGCCAAATAAAGCAGCCGTTTGGGAATCTTCCAACTGAGGAGTGTCAATTTCAAATGGCTGGATGTTCTAATTTGCTGAAGTGGATGATGCACACAACTGGCCAAGTACATCATTACTTGGATTCATACCCAGTGCAATTCAATGCTACTTATTTGTCAAAACAACAACTGACAGAAGATCCCAAATGACACTGAGAGAGGGGCGCCCTGTTACAACTTTTAAGCAGAACTGGGTCCCTTCACAAAACTGCCAATGACACTATATTACGATGTTTTAATGGCGTTCACAATAACAGGACATTACACTTAACCCGAGGCTTTAAAGTCAAGCGTCTAATTCAAAATGGCTTGTAGGCCTCGTCATTAGTTCTGCAAACAAACTCAGTGTAATGACCAACAAATGCGTTCTTCCTCCGACTACTAAATCTGTTCCAATGGCAGCGCACACTGCTCTGAGCTACAAATGAATTATAAGGCATGCCCAAATGAGCCTCGTCACCTCATGTTTAATTACTCTGGATTCCTGTTGGTCAGGGTGAATTCATCCCATTATACAGAGATTTATCTCAAAGGTTACCGGGACACACATCCTATTAACGTCCTATTAATGTTTCAATTATCATTTTGCCAAATGGCGGAAGGGGGAATCAGAGAACAATTTAAATGATTTATTCCTGACACCGACATGCAAAGAAATAAGAGCGGGAGGCAGGGAGGGAACAACGGGGGGAAGGGTGCTACTCTTTTCTACCGATACAAAACAGTTTGTACCTTATTCCTTTGAGTAGGCCCCTCAATCAGTTCCAGCCATCTCCATTCCTGAATTGACCTCATTCTATCAAAAGGACCGCAGCTGCTCCAGCAGCGGGGAAAGGGCTCATTGTGACCCACTGTTCATTCAGGCCAACCTCTGGGACCAGTTCTGTATCCCATATCCACCAGGCAATGGCTGGAGGGCGAACTGAAAAAAAGGTACTAAAAAAGATTCAAAAGTAAAAGATAAAATGTTTTTCTTTTAAATTATTAATATTTGTATGAATTAAAAAGTGATATGAAAACCAACTGCTGTGCTTAATAATACAGACACACTCTTTACTGCAGCCAAAAAGTACTTGGACTGTTAGTACTTTAGTGCTGTAACCCAGTCACCCTGCTGTGCCTTTTGTGGAAGTGCATTTTGGGACAGGGCAATAAATCTCAGGGCCAATGTTCTTTCTTTATACTCTTAATTTGGATGCTAATTGTGGAACACATCATGGCACAGAGTTGCAAATAAGGACTGGGCCACAGCGGGTACACTAGCAGCACATTGAAGGATGTCTTAAAGGGACACCAACCCAAAAATTTAAATTCTGACTTAATTGACTCACTCTCATGTTATTCCAAACCTGTATGACTGGAAATTTTAAATAATTTTAATCTTTACAATGCACTGGAGACAAATAAATACAACCTTTAAAATTAGGTTACACCAACAAAAACTACATTTAAGAGTTAGATGAGGAAGAAATAGCTCCTTTATATAACAATCGTAGATTATTACTTACACAATGTTTACTTCCAGAACAAAAATTTTGAGATTACCCCTTGTCATCCAAGATGTTCATGTCTTTCCTTCTTCAGTCATAAACAAATTTTTGAGGAAAACATTTCAGGATTTCTTTCCATATAGTGGACTTCTAAAATCTTTAAATGCAGCTTTAAAGGGCTCTAAATTATCCCAGCTGAGGATGAAGGGTCTTATCCAGCGAAACAATCGGTTATTTTCTAATTTTTTTTTTTTTACAATTTATATACTTTTTAACCTCAAGTGCTCATCTTGTCTAGCTCTGCGTGAACTCTGTGTGTTCGGGTTCATGACAGTTAGAGAAGGTTGAAAAACTCCCATCTCATTTTCTTCTCCAACTTCGGCCTACATCGCTGTTTTACTTTTTTTTTTTTTTTTGTAAAGGGCGTTTGATCTTCTTTGCACATTCACTTTGTAAACACTGGGTCAGTACTTCTGTAGCGATGGAGGGCGATTTTGAAGTTGGAGGAGAAAAAGATGGGAGTTTTCTGACATAACCTAACTGTCTTGAACCAGAAAAAACAGAGTTCACATAGAGCTGGACAAGATAAGCATTTGAGGTTATAGTATATTGAGGTTTGAGTATTTTTTTTAGAAAATAACTGATCATTTCTCTAGACAAGACCCTTCTTTCTCAGATGGGATTGTTTAGAGCCCTTTGAAGCTGCATTTAAACTGCATTTTTGAAGTTCAAACTTGGGAGCACCATGGAAGTCCACTATATAGAGAGAAATCCTGAAATGTTTTCCTCAAAAAACAATTTCTTTATGACTAAAGAAAGAAAGACATGAACATCTTGGATGACAAGAGGGTGAGTAAATTATCTATAAATTTTCTGTCTGGAAGTAAACTTTGCCTTTAAGACTAAGGCTGAAAAGCACCGAAATGTATAAAAAGCACCATAACGTCACCCAAATGACTTACTCACTGTTACAGTAATACCATAGATTTGAGTGAGGACTAAATTGAAGTTTAAATGATTAATACATTAAACTATTTACTGAGATTTCGAATTTTATACTTTTTATCGTCTATTTCTTTATATTTATTAGGGCTGGGTAAAAAAAATAGGCTATATATATAGATTTCTCTATTTGAACTGATTCTTATTTTTACTAAACTATATCGATTCATAAATCCAAAAGAATTGATTAGTCTAGCCTGTTTCAGTTAATGAATGGAACATTGTAGCCCACCTCCCATCCAATAAATCGCAATAAGCTTTGTGCTTCATTTCTTTTGATATCAAACACAGTCTCAGATTTCTAATTCTGTCCATTTTATTACAGTATTCAAACGAAAAATGTAATTTTGGCGCTGTTTAATGTGGAGTGACAGATTGCTGTAGCACCTCAGTTCAAGAGAAGCGGTGCGTGAACTAATAATCTTTTCCGCTTTAATACCAGTTACAGAACAAAATAAACATGAATGAACATCCAACTGTATGTTTAAAGGAAGAGTACTTATCTATCATGTAACATCACATGTACCTCATAAAAACATATTCAGTAAACATAAATTTGTTAGTCAGCTAGAAAACAACTCTAGAGAGGAGCATTTGGCTGAAAATATGCACCATATAACATATTTATGATCATTTTTACTGTTCCTCGATGTTTCATTTATGTTTAAATAAATCCGTCAAGTTTTTATGACAGCCATATAAATGTTTATATTTCAAAAAATTAGCTGGAGTGGAAATATAATTATTCAGTTGGAACTTTAATATTAATATTAATACTATAAAAACTGTAATTTAAGCTGACCAACTGGCTCTCATGTATATTTTTAAGCATTAGTTGAGAGACTGGGCATTTACTTTACCTAATATATCCGGAAAAAAAAATCTATTTTGAATCAAATCGAATCGCAAGCTTGTAAATCAGAAATGATTTGAATCATGAAGTTTTTGTCAAAACCCAGCCTTAATATTTATTCACTGTATCACTTGAAAATACTCTGAGTAGCAAATAAGTAATATGAACAACTTTTATTGTGTTTTTCTATTGTGTTATCTTTAAAACTCAATCCCCACAGTACCAAATTACTTTCACTGTAAAGGTAAGAACTGCCTTGTGTTTTCCACTTCGTAAAATCGTAAGGGTTTAATCCAGTAAATAATGACAGAACTTTCATTTTTGGGTGAACTATCCCTTTAAGACTGGCAAGAGGAGGACACACTATATTAAACTCAATAGCTGGCTGTGTCTCAGCAACACTCTATCCTCAATAAAAAACAATGTCGGATTATTTACCATCAGCAGTGTAGGATATTGTCATTTTAAGTGCATGTGATATACAGTACTGATGTGCTGCTGCGATTGACTACCTTTCTGGCCTGGACACTATGGCCTTGTGCAGAAGACCAAGGAGGACTTGTCAGGCAGATAATGGCCTCTCCTAAAGATCCACACCTTCAGGCAAGGCCATTATCCTCACCACAGGAGAGTAATCGGATCGACCTGAAGCCAGCACAGAGCCTACCTGCATGCAGTCAAACAGCCCATCTGCATGAGGTGCAGGGATGCCTGGGGTGCACAGTAGGCTGGAGGAGGAGTGCCTCTGTGTTGGAAGGTCAGACTCATTTGAAAGTGAAGAACACTGGGAATTGTGGCATTAACAAAGAACTGAGAAGCCCATGTTTGATGTGAATGAGGATACAAATCAAAGGCCTAAAGAAGCAGAGGTGACTCTTCGTTTGATCCATTGTCTGGCTCACAGAGCTATGTATTGGCTTGGCCTCGCCGAGCGTCTCGACAAGGAAAGAACCTTCACCTGCGCCAAGCGGAAACTAAACTTCGATTCAGATCAGATTTCTCTATTCGTGTTAAGTGCCTCCTGTGCTCTTCTCTGTATTCATCTTATAACTCTGAGATTCTTAAGGGGAAGGATCCGGGAGTGTGAATTGCAGGAAGTCAGAGTTCATTACAATAGAGAATAGGGTTATGGATTTACAAGTTGCAAAACAATGGGTCCAAAGAGTATGGAAGGAAGGAAAAGATTGTCTGCCAGGAAATGTACCCATATAATGTGGCCAATACTAATTCGATCAGTTGCTAAACTGTAGCCAGGTTCGAAATCCAGTGCCAAAAAAGATCTGCACACTATAAGCAGATAACTTGTCTCACAAGAAACATCACATATGCCAGATTTTTGCAAACTGATGTTCACAGACCCTTAAGGCCTTTTCACACCGAATGTGAAAATCTGGCATGAATGTTGGGTGCGTCTGTGCTTTTGAATCAAAACAATAGATCTCTATGGAGCTATTCACACCAGACGTGATCGTTTGCAATGCAAAAAAGCAAATTTTCTTTTCTTTTTTTCATTTTTCCCCAGTCACTCCTTGATGAAATGGACCGTCCAATTAGATTTAAGCTTAGATCACTTTGATCACAATTGTGTGATCTGAAAAGCACTTTCTGCTCAGCGCCACCTAGCGTGCAGGCATGAATTAGCAGAAGGAGAAATACCTAAATAGAATTTGAATAGAATTGGCCACACACCACTAAAATGACAGGAAGAGAAATTCAACACAGGTGCACTTTTAAAAATAAAGAACCCTGAACAGCCATGGAACCTTTTAAATGCAGAAAAGGTTCTTTATAGTGGAGAAAAGTTATTTAGATTTTTAAAATGTTCTTCACCATGGTTCTTTTAAGAATTGTTCATGAAAGGCTCTTTGGGGAACCAAAAATGGTTCTTCTATGGTATCACTGCAAAAACACCCCTTTGGAGCCTTTAGTTTTAAGAGTGTAATACATTCTGGGAAATTAAGTACGGAAGTCTGTTTCTGTCACTGAATTAAAAAAAAAGTGACTTATTATCTCACAATTCTGAGAACAAAAAGTCCGAATTGTGAGATAAGTCGCAATAACAGGCTTCCATACTTAATTTCCCAGAATATAAACTCACAATTCTGAGAAATAAAGTCAGAATTGGGAGATATAAACTTGCAATTCTGTGAACATATCAGTCTTTTATTTTCTCTGCAGAACTGGACTTACTTATAACTCACAATTGCAAGTTTTTATCTCACAATTCTGTCAGAATTGCATGATATAAACTCACAATTCTTTGAAATAAAGTTGCAATTGCATGATATAATCCAAAGTTATAAAGTCAGAATTGCATGATAAAAACAAGTCAGAATTCTGAGAAAAACATGCAATTCTGTAGCCTAGAATCTAGACGCGCCCCTAGCGGCAGCAAATTACATTTTGCTTCCAAGGGCAGTCTAGTTACTCTCCGTTCTAAAAATCCAAAATCGACCGGGCCAATCACGAGTCGGTGGGCGGGTTTAACATGATGACGACTGACGTGCGACCATAAGTTCCGTCAGACATTCTCTGGTTCTGTGAATTATGTGTGAGAAATAGAGCGATGGCTCTATTGAGGATGAATGGATGAATAATACGTTGTTTATATTTATTGAGTTTAAACGTGAAAATGTCTAGTATTATTGTATTAGTGTACTGTGATTAAAGAGGATCACAATGCTGAAAAAGCATGTTTGGATTTTAAATCAAAGTAACGGATAAATGTTGTGTTTGTGGTAAAGAGCCGCGGATCAGTTACGGACGCTGTGTGAAAGCAAAACGAGTCCGTGCTGCTTTTGCACCGCATACATAACGCACACGGACTGCAGACGCACTGTAGACGGAGTATGTGTGAAACAGGCGTCAGACATTCTCTGGTTCTGTGAATTACGCGTGAGAGATAGAGCGATGGCTGCCGCTAGCGAACAACTTTCTTTCGAATCGACTTTGGCCGCCACTCTGAAAGACTTGAAGTTAAGCTTTTCCACAACACACATGCAAGGAACTCGCTTTTCCGTCGCTCTGACTACGTAGTACGTCACCTTCTTCGTTGCTCTGATTGGTTGTAGCGCTATCCCATTGCGTGGAGAGGGAGTTTGAAAGACAACCGTTTATCCCACCCCTCTGGTTGAGCTCTGTCTATGGAGAGTGCCCAGACCCTACATTTATGTGGGTCTGGCTTGTCAGGCTAGCAATTCTGAGAAATGAAGTCAGAATTGTATGGTACAAACTCACAATTATGAGTTATTAAGTCAGAATTGTAAGATATAAACTCGTAATTCTGTCTTTTTTCTCTTCAGAACTGGACTTTATAACTCACAATTGCAAGTTTTATCTCACAATTCTGAGAAAAAAAGTCTGAATTGTAAGATACAAACTCACAAATGCGAGAAAAAAATCAAAATTGAAAGTTTATATCTCGCAATGCTGACTTTATTTCTCACAATTGTAAGTTTATATCTTGCAATTCTGACTTTATATCTAGCAATTATGTCTTTATAACTCACAATTGTGTGTTCTGAGAAAAAAAGTCCGAAAACTCAAAATTGCGAAAAAGTCAGAATTGTGAGATAAAAAGTCGCAAGTACCTTTTTTATTTTTTATTTAGTGGCGGAAACGGGCTTCCATAATTAAGTGTTCTACTCTGGTCCAAAAATGTTGAATTAATAAATATGATGATAAAACAAATACAAATTCTTACAGGGTGGAACATAAATCCATCAACCGTCAAATTTACAACATCAGACTTTTTTTCCCTCAAAACTTTCAAACAAGGCTTCCTCAATTCAAAATTCAACATCTGTCTTGAAAACTTGTTTTTTTGTCTTGGTCAAAACACAGTTATATGAACTGCTTTGAAT
The DNA here is from genome assembly GCF_049309525.1 of Garra rufa. Lineage (NCBI taxonomy): Eukaryota > Metazoa > Chordata > Actinopteri > Cypriniformes > Cyprinidae > Garra > Garra rufa. The sequence continues at coordinate 26,820,219 of NC_133376.1, forward strand.
TACAATTCATTTGAATTCTAGACCTACTCTCCAGAATTCAAATTCCTTGCTAGTTTTCTACCTCAATTAAAATTCTACATAAATTCTAGTTCAAGAATTCTCTGACTTTGAAAGGAATTATTTATTTCATTGTGAATGGTGCACAATGCTAAAAATATTCAGATATATAGAAAAAAACGCACAAGACTGCAAAGTTGAGAGAGTGGGAAGATCAACTGGAGTCTGTACTAATCCCATTTCCATAGTAACAGCAACTTTTCTGATTGGATGATCCCTCTTTAGGATGATATGTAGGTGTACTATTTTGCTAGGAATCTGACATTTAAAACTGACTTACTGTGAGGCTCACAAATTTATTATTTTTTTTTTAAAGCTGTCTCACTCATTTTAATAAAAGAAAACCCAACCAAACTCCACTCTGCAGGGCTACAAACAAAAACATTCTTAAATGTACCAGGCTAACCAGTTCTACAGACATGTACCTATTTGTAGCAATGTAAAGAAGTGAGAAGTTATTCTAGCGAGGCTAAATGCTCAGGCACATCATTAAGAGAAGCATCACTGGGGAATGTGCACTTTGTTTACACACGAACAGGACCTGAGGTCGATCATTACCGTCAGTCACAAGGTTGATTAGCCCTTCCATTTCTCACCTACCATTACAAATCTGACAAACGCTGCCTCATCTGTATGTAGTCCCCACAATATAACCCTAATCAGCCCTGCAAATGAGAAATGACACACTGTTTTGTGTTTACCGCCGGCTGCCCAGATTCATTGTGGCACCGCGAGGAAGCCACCACACAGTAATTGGGCTAAAGGCAGACAGATGATATCATAACCACGCCTGATTCGCTGATAGCTGTGACTCTCTCAGGCTCGGCTGTCTGAGGAAAGTGGCCTTTAGAGAGACCAGTCTTGAGCTGGCGTACTCACCGCCTGACCCAAGCCACTCCTCTCAGTCCAGGGCATGTAGGACATGGGCCAAAGCTCCTAGAAAACAGCTGCCAATGCCCCCTCTCGAGAGGACAAAAGAGCCGATAGAAGAGCTGGAAATTAAAGACTGGCCTTTCACAGTCTGCATTATCCTCCGCGCCAATCGGGGTGAAGGATCTCTCCCGCTAGTCCAACGGACGTACAGTACGGCTGAGGTTGATTAGTTGACCTAACTTTCTGCATGTCAGCGAAATACTACGGCAACATGTGTCACATGCTTGGAATAATCTGAAAAGAGGAGAGAAGAAGAAGAAAAAAAAAAGAATAAAAGGTGACTAGATTCTCCCGGCAGCAAAAGAATAGATGGCAGATATGCCAGTCGGCCTTATACAGAGAATAAGAATCACAGACTAAAAAAACAAGAGCACCTGAGGCTTTTGTATTGACAGGGATCGAATGATCCTGTGAGATCTCTTTCAGTCTTCTCCATTTGAATCAAAGCTATTATGTTCATTTTTTTCCTCGGCCAACAGTCTTTTATACAAACCCAAAAGTGCCAATGGAGAGGACTGAAAATTGATTGGGACTATTCTTCCAACATTACAGTAATTCGACAAGATGGATTGCACTCTCAAGCAAGATCAGAAATGTGCAAAGGTTGGCTAAAATCACAGAGGCTTGTCATGTAACCGTCTCTCTCTACATATACGGCTGCTGTATGCTTACACAGAGGATATAGATTCAATAAGAATATCATTTCATTTCCTTTTATTGCTTTTCATTGTTATCTCCAAAACATCCTTTGCTCAGATAGTCAGATAGTGCTTCTTAGACCTGTTTAAAAGTTTCAAAAGAGCTCATTTCTCAAAAAAAAAAAAAAATTGTATTTAGTACTGACCTAAATAAGATATTTCACAAAAAAGACATTTACATCCACAAGAGAAAATAATAGTTGAATTGATAAAAATGACCTTGTTTATAAGTTTACATACACTTCATTCTTAATATTGTGTTGTTACATGAATGATTCACAGCTATGTGTTTTTGTGATCATTGTTCATGAGTGCCTTGTTTTTTCTAAACAGTTAAACTGCTCACTGTTCTTCAGAAAAGTCTTTCTTCAGCTTTTTGTGTATTTGAACCCTTTCCAAAAATGACTGTATGATTTTGAGATCCATCTCTTCACACTGAGGACAACTGAGGGACTCATATGCAACTATTACAGAAGGTTCAAACATTCACTGATGCTTCAGAAGGAAGCATAATGCATTAAGAGCCAGGGGTGAAAACTTTTGAACAGAATGAAGATGTGTACATTTTTCTTATTTTGCCTAAATATTATATTTTTGATTAATAATATATATCTTGATTATATTTTTTCATTTAGTACTGCCCTTCAGAAGCTACAAAAGATACATGTTACCCAGAAGACAAAAAAGGTTCAATTTACCCTGATCTTCAAATTCAAAAAGTTTTCACCCCCGGCTCTTAATGCATTGTCCTTCTAAAGCGTCAGTGAGCATTGAAAGGATTCAAATACACAAAAAATATGAAAAACCAAAGAATTTGTGGGACCTGAAGGACTTTTTCTGAAGAACAGCAGGCAGTTTAACTGTTCAAAACAAACAAGGGACTCGTGAGCTGTGGATTATTCAGGTAACAACACAGTATTAAGAATCAAGCATATGTAAAATTTTGAACAGGCTCATTTTTTTTTATAAATTCAACTATCATTTTCTCTTGTGAACTATGTGTAAATGTATTTTATGTGATCTTATTAAGGTCTATACTAAATAAAACAACATGGATTTTGTATGGTCCCTCTTATTTTTTCTGCAAGGTGTATGTAAACTTTTGACCTCAACTGTATATATTTGCAATTAAATGCAGTAAAGTGAAAATAGCAGTTTATTTCTTGGTGATATGCTATTTACACTAAGAGCAAATATCTATAGATTCTATTTACACTATGTACAAATTGTAGTATTTTCTTTGTATTTATTTTAATTAGGATGCTATTTATACTGTTTAGTGCAATTAGTGACAGATATCTACACCTTAGTATTGTTGTACATTATAAAAACGTATGCACTAATAATGTATGCTATTAAGCCAGTCTATTGGGGCAATAAAGCTCTCCCTACAACTACTCCTAACACTAACCGATAACCAGTGCACTTTATTTTCCACTTCTTAATTATTTTCTTTATTTTATTGAAAATAAATGCCTTTCTGAGTCATGTGAAAAGGGAGAGAAATGAGTTCTGCAAAAGGCAGATTTGAACTCGGGTGGATCACATCAAAAAGCCACTGCTACATGCTTTACCATTTACACCAATACATCCGTTGTTTGGCAGGCATCTTTTACAATGTTGTCTAGCTCACTCACATGATGGTGGGCAGTCAACAAGGTGGGCTACTTGCACTTCATGTAAACAGACACTACGATATATAAGTTAACAGATTCATTATGAGAAGAATACCCCCAAAATACGATGACCTTGCAAAGATCAAACATCCTAACTAAATACTCCAATAAGTGCATGGTCTAAGTTGGTTGTCAGTTTCTAATTCTGTATAAATGTGTTCAAATTACCATTCTTTCCTCCTCCTTTGTGCAAATGAGTCATTACAGCCATGATGACTTGTATTAATAGCTTTTCTCTCCATGCTCGAGCGAGAGGTCTTATTTTAGACGAGGTTTATTACACATCTGTGTGCCATAGTACTGGTAACAAAGCCAACATAATTCACACCGCTTGGTTATACTTCTCATTAATTACCCTGTTCATTACAAGGGGACTGGGGTCTCGAGTTGGCCCAAGGTTAGGACGAGCCCAGGGTGTACGTGATACAATACGGAGGTGAACAGCACTGGGTTGGGGAGATTTGGATGGCACACATGGTTTTTTGGCAGGGTGTTGGAGCATGTGTTAATGGCTGAACACCAGGGATAGCTTATGCAAGGAATGATTAGTATTCACTCATCCTGAGACTAGATCAAATCATCATCACACCTGCACCAAAAAAAAATAAAAAATAATAATAATTTTGCATGCATAATTTTTTATGCTCCTAAATTATGGTGTCATATAAAACCTTGCCCTAGCAATACCAGTATGCTTTAAATGTACACTACTAATCCTAACCAATCAAGTTTGATGTTACTTTGTTGCTATGCTAACAATGTCATTCTCTAATACACACAAACAAAAACTGGGGAGTCAATTTTAGTTCAACTAAGGACATTTCTCTCAACTCGACCACATACAAGTTTTAATGGAACTCATGGCAAGCCTAATTCCACCTAAACAAAACGAGGCATCTTATCAATACTTCTCATTATGGAATGAAAAATAAGATATTTATAATTAACGTTTCTCAACTCATCCACAATCTTGAATGTATTTTTAATGAAGCTCATTGCAATGCACTCTGGAATTGTATAATTCAAAAATGATAAACGCTTTTTTCCCCTGAAATCAGATATTTTGCACTGTTTGTACCTTTTGGAACAGGCTTTGAGTCAGGAAAGGGCCTATGGTGCCTTGAAATGCAGACCATGTAGGCAGCTCACTAAATTTTTAGACTAGAGACATGTATTCAATTGTATTTGTTCATTAAAACAGACAACACTGTCAATGCGCTCTCCACACTACAATGACTTTTAAAGACCTCATGATGCTAGAGCTCAAAGCACTCATCTGGTCATTTTTGATAAAGATTACAATGGTTATGCATGTGAATATAATGAAATAATGATTTTCTCCCAGGGCATTCATTTTGTGGAGGGCAAAGTGAAAACACACTGCATACTGAGCACATTTCAGCATTTTGTTACAAACTTCCAGAGGCAGGAAGTATCTCCCTATAGTGACCTTGTTGCCCTGAGAAGAGTAAACTCGCTGTGTTCTTCCTCGGCATCTTGAAGTCTCGCGCCAGTGGGAAAAGCATTCTGCTCTATGCAGCCAAAGTTTCTATCATAATGTTGAACTGCTGCCGATAAGCCAGGAAGCTCAAAGAGAGAAATCCATCTGTAGGAGAGCTGAATGAAGCAACAGGGATAGAGAATATCTCGACAATGCCAAGCAAACAGCTTCTCTGATTTAAACAGTAAACAGATGAAACACTGGCTTGCCCGCTAAGATTCATATGTTCTGTCCAGTTTGTTTTCTAATTAATTTTCTGGTTCCAGCCTCAAATGCAGCATTTTTTGCTTTCAGCTGTCTTTTAGCTTTGTTTCACATCCAAAGAAAACATTCAGTATCAATAGGAAGCGTTTCGCTTTGATGCTCAGCTCACGTTGGTTTTGGACGAACTAAAAAAAAAATGCAGATTATGTTGCTAAGTAATGTGATGTGACATAGCCTGATCATAGCAAAAAAAAAAGCAAGTAAAGCTACACAGTGGGAAACCATTGGCCAATTTGTAAAGACAAGAAAGATTTAATTATTTGGGAAGACGGCGTTTGACGTCTAATCTTTACCTACAAGACAGATCGCCAAACTCATTCGTGTTACTGAGCAAAACAACTGAAAACGAGAATGAAAGGAAATTTGCCATCTCATCTTAGATGCATGTCTTTCCCCCTCCTTTGCAATTGCCATGTCTCACTGTCATAGAATAGCCTGAAAAACATCATACATGAGTGCAAATCTATAGCAAGATTAAACTGACGTCTCCGGCTCCTACAGATCACGCATTTCAATGAAATGCTCCCTGAAACACAAGCTTTTCATCACAAACTCAAACTTTCCACTCTCTATGGCATCTATACGCCATTCATGGAGATCTCGTTCACTAATCAGCTCCCAATCAGACATTAGCAATGTGCATTTCTCAAGTGCAAAAACCAAGTGTGCAATTAAAGGACAAGAATTGTGGATGCCAGAGTGCACAAGACAATAACATGCACCTGTTAACAAGCACTTAATGGTTCCCTTTGTGGTTTTCGGTTGATTAACCATTTGTAATTTCTTCTTCTTTTTTTTTCTTTTCTGCTTTTTCATTATCAACAGTGAACAATTATTTTTATTAATAAGGTTAATGTTATAAATATAAAAACAATATGTGCAGTTGAATTCAAAAGTTTACATACACCTCACAGAACCTGCAAAATATTAACTGACCTGAATAATATTTTTCACAAAAAAAGACATTTACATATAGTCCACAAGAGAAAATAGTAGTTGAATTTATAAAAATGACCCCGTTCAAAAGTCTTTGGGCGGTGAAAACTTTTTGAATTTGAAGATCAGGGTAAATTAAACTTATTTTGTCTTCTGGGAAACATGTAACTATCTTCTGCAGCTTTTGAAGGGCAGTACTATGTGAACAAATATCCTATTGAGGCAAAATAAGAAAAATGTACACATTCTATTCAAAAGTTTACACCCCCACCTCTTAATGCATTGTTTTTCCTTCTGAAGCATCAGTGAATGTTTGAACCCGTGAATTGAACTACAAATGTAATATGCCTTTTGCTGGCACAAAATCTGAGATGCCTTTTAAATCAAAATGCATTTAAAGCAACTGTAAACACAAAATCACTGACAATTAACAAAAGGAATATATTTCCATGGTAACCCGCATGAATAAATGAATAATATAACACAGCGCATTAGTGTACTTTGCAAGCGAGTGTGCCAGAATGGGATTAATTCCATTTGAGAGTAATATTGTGGTCGATGGAAGTCTCTGCTGAACTGTGTGACATCGCACTATTTAGTGGTGCATGTTACCTTTGTTTTCTCAGTTGTTAATTAAAGGTGGAAACAAAAAGCTGAAAATGAGCCCAGAGCTCAGAGGACAGGTGTACGGAGTACAGCGGGAGGACTAAATTGGATTTTGTGTCTCCTGAGCCTGACTTGGGAAGATCATCAGAGGTAGGGCTGTATTAAAAAGAGAGGAGATAGTTGCAAATTATACAGTAGATTACATTTATAGCTGTATTGTTGTCGACTAGTACAGGGAAAATGCAGTCTCCCATTAGACTGATGTTTATTTGTGCTATGTCTAATATTTCAGCAGTGGCTGTCTTGCAGAAGAACCACCAAGGTCTATAATCTATAAACAGCTTTGCCACCGGGACATTTCCGTAACCTTGTAGGGTATGGAGTCTGCCATCAGTTCACAGTGACTGAGAGCCCACTCTGCGATGTTTATTTAATCACGGTGGCCAAATCATATGCTAAATTCAAAACATCTCAACCGCCAACACAAAGGTCGCAGGTTCAATCTACAGTTTGTGGGAAGTGGGAACTGTAGAGCTACTGAAATCACAAGAATGCTCCGCTGCTATCGCGCCTGTATTCACATCACTTAACTTGGGAGTTATATAAGGTCCCTACAATTGCTTTCATGAAGATGGTAAATAACTGCAGAGGAGAAGCGTGCGTCTGCTGAATCTCCTTATTCAACTTGTTTAAAATGAACAGGAAGACATACCTACATTCAGATGACGCAAGCTGCGAGCGAGTGCGTTTCAGTGGAAAGCTGCAGTGCCATTACAGTGGACCCTGAGGGGATTATGTGATCTACGGCCACTGGGTTTCAGTTTGCTCAGACACAGGAGCATCAGGAAAATACATTTCACTGGGCCACTACAGCAACCGATTGAGAGGAGCAATTTCCTTGCTTGGCTGAAAGAGAAAAGATAAGTGGAGGGAAAGGGAAAGCAAAAAGGCATGAAGTCACAGGGATCTAAATGCAAAAGCATTGGATTCAGCTCAGCCAAAGGCACCAGTTTATTTCATCTTCCTGCACTCTGAAATCTAGATTTAAGATGTTGTCATGTCAAAGAAAACGGAACACTGGCCTGAGAAGCAGAAGCTTTATGTTAGCGAACGTGTGCGTGGCACTTGAAAACATAATTATGATTTAACAGACAGAAGGTGAGCTAAATCAAACTTCATGTTGTAAAATCACCGGCAAACGGCTTGCACAATAAACAAAGCAGACATAATCATAATGTGGTCATATCAAGAGGGGGGAAAATATTATAAGAGGATAAATATTATAAGAGAGCCAAATTCAGCTGTTCTCTTTGAAATGGGCTAGTTCATTTCTCTGCTTTTTTTATAATAAGGGCAATTGTTTTCATTTGTGCCATTTACAGTTATATTTAAACTAGGGTCAGTAAGAAATTAGGATGCATTAAAGGCTTAGTTTACCTAAAAATAAAAATTCTGTCATTAATTACTCACCCTTATGTCATTCCAAACCCGTAAGACCTTTGTTCATCTTCGAAACACAAATTAAGATATTTTTTATGAAATCCGAGTGCTTTCTGACCTTCTGCATAAAAAGCAATGTAATTAGCATGTTCAAGGGCCAGACAGGTAGGAAGAAGAGCATTAAAATAGTGCATGTGACATCAGTGGTTCAACCGTAATTTCAAAGTATGAGAATTCTTTTTGTGTGCCAAGGAAACCAAAATAACTTTATTCAACAAATTTCTCCACTGTTTGTTCAGGAGAGCTTATGGTTGAACCACTGATGTCACATGGACTATTTTATCGATGTCCTTACTACACTATTAAAAATAAAGGTGCTTTGAAAGGTTCTTCACAGCAATGCCATAGAAGAACCATTTTTGGTTCCACAAAGAACCATTCAGTCAAAGGTTCTTTACAGAATCATCTCTTTTTTGTCTTTTTACAATCTGAAGAACCTTCTTTCACCACAAAGAACCATGACATAAAGGTTCTTCAGATGTTAAGGTTCTATATGGAACCATTTAGACAAAAAATGTTCTTCTATGGCATCGTGAAGCACCTTTTTTTTTTTTTTTTTAAAGAGTGTACCTTTCTGGCCTATCTGAACATTTCAGCTGCGTTACTGTCTATGCAGGGTCAGAAAGCTCTCAGATTTCATCAAAAATAGCTTAAATTGTCTTCCGAAGATGAACGGAGGTCTCACAGGTTTGGAACAACATGAGAGTGAGTAATTCATGACAGAATTTTCATTTTTAGATGAACTATCCTTTTAAACAGATCAAAACGGACAGTAAAGACTTTTATATCGCTACAAAAAATCTTTTGGAACTTTCTAAATCAAAAAAGTATTCTAAACCATGGAAACTACAACACTATTAAGTAGAACAACCATTTCATTGATTATTGATAATAACAATCAGCATATTAGAATGATTTCTGAAGGATCATGTGACACTGATGACTGGAGTAATGGGTTTGGAAAATTTTTTAAAGATTTTTTTAGGATTATTGCATTAGCATCATCAAGTATGTTTACTCATGCAGTTATGTAGCTACAGCACATTTTTTTGTGTAGTTGATCTACATATGATATATTTAAGGCGAGACACTGCAGGTTAATAGGGTAAAACAAATGAACTAATAGTTATCATCTTAATTACTCAGTTGATTGATTACATTGATAATTGATAATTGTTCATTTTTTTGACATATTAGAGTCAAATGTTTTTACAAAGGGAATCTCATTTTTGTCACTCAATAATTAGAAAATACTTAGAACAGTCAGAAAACAACATATTGGGAAATAAAATGTTGTTGTCAGGAATATGTCTGTGTTTTGTCCTGTTCTGTTCTGGTCTCCTAGTGTTTTTCCCCCTATGTTTCCAGTTCTAATGGTTTAGTCCTTGTCTTCCCCTCTAGTTTTGTTTCCATTTGGTTTGTTCATGCCCATATTTGTATTTCCCCCTCGTTATCCTGTTGTCTTGTTTGTGACCACGCCCCCGTTTCAGTGTATTTAAGAGTCTGTGTTTGCACACCCCGTTTGTCGGTCAATGTAGATGTTACTTCCGTTTGTTTTGTTTCATGTGCTCATTTCCTGCTCCCGGTTTTGTTTATTTGTTCATTTTGCTTATTTTAATAAACTTTATTCACTCAGTTACTCCGGTTCTCCTCATCCATCTTCACTCCTCAACCCCGCCTGATTGTGACAGTTGTATATGATCAAGCAAATTATATATGAACAAACCCCTCTGTAAAAACCTTCAGGATATAGACAGGAATAAAACTGAAAAGTCTGGTGTAAGTGCTACTGAAGTGGAGATTTATGGCTCAGTGTAGGAGAAAAAAATTAAGAAAACGGACTTTGAAGATATATATTGTAATTGAAATCTATTGACACAAATAGATAAAGTGCTATAAAAGAAACACTTTGGATGTTTTCTTTCCACTAGTCTGAAAAACACTTAAAAAACCAAAAAGCCCAAAATCTCAAACTTGACAGGGGCATGAAAAAATGGTTTTTGCCTGCAGTGTCTCCCCTTACAGTCAAACCAAAAATTGATATTTTTTACTAGTGGGTACAGGACACTAAAGTTCATTTATGTAAGTGAGGATAGCAAAATAAAGTAAACTGTGACATATTATACCCAAAATTCTTCATGCAGCGGACTATTAGTAAAACTGATAAAAAAAATAAAATAATATTCAGATACTTTGACCTGACCATGTTTTGTTTGAGTGTTTTTCTTTAATTGCTAATGGAACCTTTTTACACCACGGACTGAACAAAATTAAGCATTGCTTGGTAATTGGACAACAAAGTATTGCTAGTTGTGTAAATATTGCCATACTAACAGTTGAATGTTTGGTTGATTGTAATCCATTACATACCTTTCTATCAAAGTTATCTGCCATTATCAAGATGAATTTGTTTTGACACAGTTTAACTTTGAGTTCTGGTCATATTTAATTACCATTTTCTAAACTACAGCGAACAAACTGATATGTGAGAAATGTTGAAGGTGTCTGCATAAATTTTGGTTTGACTGTATATTCCTCCAGAAACCCAAATAGACAGGTGATGGAAGAAAGTAAGATATTAAAAAAGTGCATACAGTAAATACAGTAAGAAGGCTAATTGTACCTATGTGACAATGATCTACTCACGCCTCCTTGGATTAAGGACAAAAGCCTAACACGAGCATAGAGACTTCACCAATCTGAGCGTATGCTCTCTGAAGCCAAACCCATTCCATCTGTTTTTATGTGCCACCAACCACAGGCCAGCAACAGGGAATGAGGTGTCCTGCTGACGTTGCCATGGCAATCCAATCTTTCCACCGTTCTCAGACCAGAGTTAGAACATACTGTACTTGGGCACTGGCTCCAGCGTTATAATCTCCTCTGACACACATTCAGGTATAATGTGGTCGGCTACGGCATCTCAGAACAAGTCTGAATGCCTCCGCTGCCGTGTTTTCAGCAGCGGTGGCATTCAAACATAATTGCGTTCACCCCGAAAGAAGCGGAGCAAAATTTGTCATGAGGATAATACCTACAATAATAATGATTATTATGGAGACATCAATCTACAAAATTATACCACAGTCTTTCCTTGGAGCAGCACACTTTGTTTTGGAAACAAAGGGTGCTGTGCGAGGCTGATGAAGGCCTTCATTATAATTGGTATTTGGAATGACTAATGTATACCTCAATTAGGAAAGTGTATGGGTCCCACTATAGAAAGCCGTACACACGGGCTGCTGGAAGGAATGGGTGGTCTCGGCTCTCTCTGCAAAACTCATTCTGTCACATCCCATTGTGCTGCGAGAGAACGGCTTGCCGCCTGCTTCCTCTGATTAGTTATTTATTTCGTTTGCGCAAGACTTCATTTATTTATTTATTTCCGTCGGATCATTATTTTCCCATTCCGCAACCATTTCATCAAAAAGATAATTTATCTCTGCCCGCTTTAATGAAGTGATAATTTGGCGATAATTAACATAATCTTGCACCAAAGCAAATTTGCCTAATGACTGTTGTTTTGATAGTCAGAGTCAGAGAAGGAGGGTCCGAAGCAGTGAGGCGGCGTGCCAAATTTTGGGGAAAAGTGCCAGGAGAATCAGAGTGAGACGAAGATGGGAGCTTCGGGGACATGCAACTTTGTGACCTTAACTCTCTGGAGTGGCTAGGAGACATCAGGCAATTGATTGGACTTGTGTGAGCGATGAAGGATTTATAGGTCACCCCAATGCTCAGTTTGAGATAGTTGAAGCAAGAACTTGGAAGTGCATGAGGATAAGAGAAAGTGGGGGGAAAAAATAAAAAAGTTATAAAGCATACCCTTGGCGAGTGATGGTTTGATGGATCATCAGGTCAGGAAGTCTGAATGAAGTACTGTCAGTGACATTTCATTTGTGAGAGATATAATCTTGGTCTTTCTATCGGCTGATATTTAGCTGTTTCATTTCCCTTTCCATTCTATCAGGTCAGATTAATTTTCTTTCAACTCTGCATCTAAAGCTCTCTCATTACCTCTGTGCCCATCATACAGCTTATATCATCCACTGCAGGAGCTTTATTGACCTGATCAAGGTTGAGGGGACACGTAAATGCATGCTCCTTTTTCTGATTGCCTTCAAATTTACAAGCAAGGCTGAACCACCAATTGCTATGTCCGTTCTCTACAAAGTGGACACGGTGAGGGACATTAATGATGCCATTCAAAGCTGTGCTTTCATCAGAGTGGCTCGGAGCAGAGGCCAGGGCAGATCACAACCTCAGATAACGGGTAAGCGTTATTTAGCCAATCAACACCTTCAATGTATGCGAGCAGCTTTTCAGTATTTCGGTCTTTGTGCTAAACTGTCGTGCAATAAACTGATGCTCTCAGCATCTATGATGTAGATAAGGCTGTTGCCTTGGACTTATATTTAAAAAAACCTGTTTTTCATGTGATATAAAGTTTAAAATAAAGTCTCACTGTGAGAGATAAAAGTTGCAATTGTGAGAAAAAAAAAATACAATTCACATTGGAGATACTTATGGAAGCCCATTTCTGACACTGAATAAAAAATATCTCACAACTTTTTATCTCACAATTCTGACTTTTGTTCTCAGAATTGCGTGATGTAAACTCGCAATTGCAAGTTATAAAGTCAGAATTGCGAGTTTATGTCTTGCAATTCTGACTTCATAAACTAGCAATTCTGAGAAATATTTAGGAGATAAATGACTTTCCCTTCCGAGGGAACTCTCACCGCGTCCCCTAGGGGTCGCTATTGGGGAACGCTGCAGCGTGACTCGTGTCTGAAGAATGCATAGAAAAACTCCATGAAATGGCCGGCGACAGCGTATGACGTCACTGCGGCGCACACGTCGCTGCTGGTACGTCACTACCGGGCGACACAGTATAAAGAGTCGCCGAAGTAAACATACAGCCTCTTCGCTGTCTTCAGCATTCTCTTTGTCTAGGAGTGCATATTCTCTCACCGGAGGCCTGCTTGTGACGTGTGTGGTAATCTGATACCCGCACTTTCACACCGCCCGAGCTGTGAGGGGAGAACGCAAGCAAGATTACCTCTTGAGAGAGTAGAATGCGATCGGTGCATTCATTGCTTGTTTGTAACGAGAGGCACGCTCTCATACCCACTTGCTACGACTCTCTGCTACGTGGGTGTGGTAAATTACAGCTCGTTCAGCTCCCGAGGGACTAATGGGCTTATTGCGAAAATGCAGTACGCAAAGGAGGGAGGTGAGTTTCTCTGTTCCTCATTTTGCATGAGTGTGTTTGCCTCTCGCGGCATTAACAGACGCATTCGCGGCGTCGCCAGCGGCTCCTTGCTCGCTTTATTCCCGAGGGAATTTGGCGTCTGGGCGGAGTTTGTTTAGCTCCCGCGGGAGCCGAATATGTGCTGCGCGTCGCGATTGTGGAGTTAATTTACTGCCATAAAATATGTATGTGCATGTATATGTATATACATATGCATGTTATATATGCGTATATGTGTACATATAAAGGGGAGAGATTTTCCTAGACTAGTTCGACCATGATTATGCAGATCATGGCAGAACAGTCTTATTAACTGCAGCTGTCTGAGGCTAGCTGTATGTTAACTCTTCCTACTTTAGGGCTGGAGGCTTTCAGTCAGTTTTTACCTCTGGTAGTCCTTCCTACACATACAGATATCTGCGGATATCTGTGTGTGGGCTTACTGATTACTTTTTGTTTAGAAACATAAAAGTAGTTCTTTTAAGCTCTTGCCTAGATGGTGCTGTCTCCCCTGCTAGGGTTTAAATAGACAGCCCACTCTGCTGGTTTGGGCTGTTTTCAGGAGGACTAACCGGAGGTCTTTCACTGATCTGTTAGTTTTTTCCAGGCTTTGGCTTTTCTGGATTTATGTGATTTGGGCTAGGTAGATCACTGCCTTTGAGTCCTTCACTCCATAAAGGCCCAGGTCGGGCCCTACAACATGAGCTCCCTGCACGCAGCGGTTCTTATAAGAACCTCCATTAACCGATGGTCTGGATTTTAACTCCTTAAACATGTTTTGTTTAAGTTGGAGTTAAATGCAGGTCACTCATGGGTGAGTACGATCCATATTTTTCTTTTAATAAAGAAAAGGAACGTAATACTGTCTCAGGCCTGTGTGTTGTGTTTTTGCTTTTCAGAGAAAAACATGATGAGTTCACGGCGGATGCTCCCCCTCTGATCCTACGGGTTATGGTTATGGCAGTGTTCGTCCTATCCACGCCACAGGTCGTGCGGTAAACCACCCTCTCAGCATATGTTAGACATAGGACTTAGGTCCTCTTCAAGGTAAGCTCCCTAAGTTTCCTTCTTAGGATTGCCCTTGGCATGTTTAACATTTGTCCTTTGCAGGCCTTTTTTCTGAGAATCCCTCTTCCAGACTCTCTCTGTGGACTTTAGATCCTGTGAAGTGATCTTATCAGCCGAAGGTTCTTTCCAGCACCTCCTGAGTTTTGTCTCCGAGGAGCAATTTCTCAGTTCTCCAGTAACTAAAGTAGTACTCCCCTTTCCGCGGAAAGGGTTTATTCAGAGTACCGCTTCTCACGGACAAGTCAGGTTTTCTCCCCGGTTCATCTGGGTTAGGAGCCTGTCCCTCTTGTCCAGGCTGATTCTCACTCTTCAGGCTCACACTCGAGCTGGGCTCTCCCCTTCCCAAGGGAAGGGTCCCTAACGAGCGCCCCCTCGGCGGGATGGGCGTTCCTCCCTGGCCTTCAGGGTTAGGAGTCTATCCTCATAAGTTCCTGCTCCGGGGGATTTATGTCCCGTTGAGACAGGAACATAAGTCCACCTAGACTGGGGTCTGTCGATCCCCGTTAGCCCGAGGGCAGGGTCGATTCAACCGAGGTAGTACTCCCCTTTCTGCGGAAGGGGTTTATTTAGAGTACTGTTTCTCGCTGACAGAGCCAGGTTCTCCTCCCGGTTCATCTGGGTTAGGGGCCTGTCCTTCTTGTCCAGGCTGATTCTCACTCTTCAGGCCTCACGCACGAGCTGGGCTCTCCCCTTTCCGAGGAAAGGGTCCCCTATGAGCGCCCCTCGTCAGGACGGGCGTTCCTCCCTGGCCTTCAGGGTTAGGAGTCTGTCACCATGACTTTCCAGGAGCTCCTTTCTCAGGAACTTGAAGTAACTTTAGTAGCTCCCCTTTCCGCGGAAAGGGTCCTCTCAGAGCTCTTCAACGACAGCAGCTCACCTTAATTCAAGGTTCGTCAGTAGCACCACTGTCGTGTGGACAAATTCCCCTCTGTTTGGGTAGAATCTGTCATCAGGCTTCCTGAGTCAGGTATGATTGCTCCCCTTTTGAGAAAGGGTTCCTCTCGAGCGCTGCTCCTGGCAGGAGGAGTAAGCTCCCCTTCTGAGGAAGGGTAAAATCCGAGCGCTGCCTCCTAGCAGGCGGGTTTTCCTCTCTGTTAATCAGGGTTAGGAGCCTGTCTGCGCCTGACTTCCGGGTCGAGTGTCTCCTCCCCTTCAGGCTTTATGATTTGAGCACGGCTCCTAGTGGGATGAGTATGCTCCCCTTCCGAGGAAGGGTAATTCCTGAGCACCACCTTCTCCTAGTAGGCATCCATGTGGACTGGGTCTAGTATGCTCCCCTTTACACTAAAGGGTCCCTTCAGAGCATTGCCCTTTTTAAGGACGGATGTTCCTCCCTGCAAGTCGGGGTTAGGGGTCTGTCCGCTGTCTGCGTCCACTATCATGATGGTCAGTAGCTCCATGATTTCATCGGTCGACTAACAGTTTGCGGACTGTCTGTCCTGATTGGGGTGTAGCATTGCTCCCCTCTCTAATCAGGGAGGGTTCCTCCCCTATTTTAATTCTTGTCATCCTATGACAAATATGGAGCTTTAATATAAGTGCCCCACGCTAAACCCTGGGCACTTTCTGAAGTCCACAATAGTGGTAAGTGCGCACGGGATCTTTGTGCACTTCCTAAAATCCACATAAGTGGTAAGTTCCCACCAAGTTTTTGGTTTCTTTCTAAAATCCTATACGGTATGGGTTACGCGGTACTCGTTCCCATTTTTTGAGTTGGTTTAAAACCCCGGTCTCCCTGGGCCCAACTTCACTCGATATCACCTCAGATATCTCCTGACCATCTGTTATGCGTTATCTGAGGATAACCCCTGCTAGAACGGTCTCTGTCTTGGGACAGGCCCGTTAGTCGCTATTTCTGAGTCAGTTCACTGAGGGAACTAGACTCGGTAGTACTGGCAGTTCCTGTTCTAATTAAGTCTAAGTATTAACTTAGCCGTTCCTCCAAAGGAATCTCCGATTCCAACCTGAGCTGTGCTCTGGGTCCTTTGACCCATTCAGGTAAGTGAGTAACAGTTCAGGCTTTGGCCGGGGAGGTTACGTTCTGACAGCTGTCACCTCGTCCTATAGGGATAATTCTTCACAGAATTTACACTTAGTGCTCGCTACTATGCACTCCCCTCAGCATGGAGACGTTGGTATACCGTTCCCCAATAGCGACCCCTAGGGGACGCGGTGAGTTCCCTCGGAAGGGAACGTCTCTAGGTTACGTATGTAACCCTAGTTCCCTGAGAAGGGAACGAGACACCGCGTCCCCTAGGCTTCTTCCCATGCTTCGGACGAGAAGCTTCAGACAGTGAAGCGGCTGTATGTTTACTTCGGCGACTCTTTATACTGTGTCGCCCGGTAGTGACGTACCAGCAGCGACATGCGCGCCGCAGTGACGTCATACGCTGTCGCCGGCCATTTCATGGAGTTTTTCTATGCATTCTTCAGACACGAGTCACGCTGCAGCGTTCCCCAATAGCGACCCCTAGGGGACGCGGTGTCTCGTTCCCTTCTCAGGGAACTAGGGTTACATACGTAACCTAGAGACGTTTTCTCAGAATTGCGTTTATATCTTTTTTCTCATTATTGTGTTCTCAAAATATATATGTCCTTTTCTCCCCCTCAAAGTTGGACTTTGTAACTCATAATTGCGAGTTTATATCTCACATTTCTGAGGAAAAAAAGCCATTATTTCATGAAAAAAAACTGAATTGTGAGACTGTGGAAAAACTCAGAATAGCAAGATACAAACTTGCAATTGCAAGGAAAAAGGCAGAACTGTTTTTATCTTACAATTTTGACTATTTCTTCCAATTGTGAGTTTATATCACGCAATTCTTACTTTTTTTTCACACACTTTCTGGAAAAAAAAGTCAGACTTGTAAGTTTATATCTCACAATTCTGGTTTTATTACTCATAATTGTGAGTTTATATCACGTATTTCTGAGAAAAAAAGTCAGAATTGTGAGTTTGTATCATGGAATTCTGACCAAAAATAACCTTTTTTATTTTTTATTCAGTGGCAGAAACAGGCTTTAATAGATTTAAAACTACAACTGTGAGAATAAAAGTTGCAATTGTGTGATTTAAAGTCAAACTGATAAAATTACTCTGTAGGTTGCAATTCAAAGAAAACAAAGGGACAATTTGTAGGATTGTGAGAAATATTGGGGAGAATCACAATCTTGACCTTTTTTATCAGCATTGTGAGTTTATATCTTGCAATTAACTTTTTTCTCAGAATTGCGTTCTCAGAATATATCAGTCCTTTTCTCCCCCTCAAAATTAGACTTTGTAACTATGGAGTTTTTATCTCACATTTCTGAGAAAAAAAAAATCTGAATTTCGAGAAAAAAGTTAGAATTGTGAGATATAAGCTTGCAATTGTGGAAAAAGTCAGAATTGCAAGAACAAAGGCAGAATTGTTCTTATCTCGCAATTTTGACTATTTCTGAGTTTATATCACGCAATTCTGACTTTTTTCACACACTTTCTGAGAAAAAAAAGTCAGACTTGTGAGTTATATCTTACAATTCTGGTTTTATAACTCACAATTCTCCAATATGTGAGTTTATATCACGCAATTCTGAGAAAAAAAGTCAGAATTGCAAGTTTGTAAAAAAAAAAAAAGTCAGAATTGCAAGATAAAAAGATAATAAATCCTTTTTTTTATCTTTTATTTATGATTTAAAACTACAACTGTGAGCAATTGAAAGAAAAACAAAAGACAAAAGACAATTTGAAAGATTATGAGAAATATTTGGGAGACATAAACTATTTTTTTCTCAGAATTATAAGTTTATATCTTGAAATTGTAACTTTTTTCTCAGAATTGCATTCTAAGAATATATCAGTCCTTTTCTTCCTCTCAAAATTAGACTTTTGTAACTCGCAATTGCGAGTTTATATCTCACATTTTTTATATCTCTGAATTTTCGAGAATTGTGAGATAAACTCACAATTGTGAAAAAAGTCAGAATTGCAAGATACAAACTTGCATTTGCAAGAAAAAAGGCAGAATTGTTTTCATCTCGTAATTTGACTATTTTTCAAAAACGGGGGTTTATATCACGCAATTCTGACATTTTTTTCACACACTTTCTGAGAAAAAAAAAGTCAGACTTGCGAGTTTATATCACC
>NC_133376.1:26839334-26903102 GCF_049309525.1 Garra rufa
AATTTGGTCAGTGTGGTTAAACAGCACTTTGAAACACTGGCAAAATGCTGAGCTCATCTGACCTCCCTATGGAGCATTTGTCAAAGATGATTTTTCAAACATTTTGCCTGTGTCTCTTTCCCACAAATCTTACTGCCCGCCCCATCTCATCTGACTCCCTCCATCCTTATTTGCTCTCATTCCTTTTCACAATGCAGGTGCATACAGCTGGCTGAGCAGGCAAATGTGTCTACTGTCCTTGCAATGCTACCCACTCACATTTCATTATCAACAGCCCTTCTATCATCTACTCATATTGACCCTCCTAGTGAGACAAATACATTCTCAATGGCAGCAATAAACTTCTCATGGAGAAACTTGACAGCACCAACTACAATGAAACAAAGTAAGCAATAACCAAGAAGAAAGAAGACAGGACAGTGAGCTTTATAGAAAGTAAAAAGAAGAGATCGGGGGTTAGGGACAGAGAGAGAGAGAGAGAAAGAAAGGAGGGTGGCCCTGGGGGAGAGGGAGACAAAGCGCCTAAAAACAAACAACAAAAAGAAGAGTGAATGGGAAAACCTAGATCCAAAGGCAATAAAACAGACAAAGCAAATAAAACCTTATGTTTGAGAATACTGTTGACCAAGGGGCTTTAAACGCATTACGGTCTGTTTCCTTGAACCGTCTTTAGGGTGGCGCAATCCAGCATGTTGCTGATTATCCTAGAGACAATGTTTTAAAACATGGTGGTCCCCATTAAAGACCACCAATTTGTGAAGAGAACAATGGCATTCCAGCCCATCTCACCTTGCAGCACCAGGCAGCCATACTGCTTTCAAAAAGTATCAATTAAGAAGCTTGCAAAGTTTCCGCTGTAAAACAGACTGCATATTTAAACAGCTGGGGATCAGCTCCTATTAAACAGGCTGCCATCACTGCCGCCCCATTGTGCTGGTGTTTAGAAGATTTCCAGCAGGTTGGATGAGCAGAGAGGAGGGGATTTAGTGGAGGAAAGTATCCGTGCTGTAAAATAGCACACACATTGTAAACTGTGGAGAATTTTACTGCATCTCATTCAGGTCAATCCTAAAAACCACCAAAATATAAAAAATAAATAGTCGAGTTCAAATAAAAAAAAGATGACTCAATCAAACATCAAACATGCAGTGGAATGGAAGCCTTGGCTTTGTTATTAAAGCATATTGTAAAATAATACGCTTTATTAACAAGGAAAAAAGAACCTCAGAGGATTTCAAACTACCCTTGAAAACTGAAAGGAAATGGGATGAGGCGCAACTTGAAACCTTACAGTTAATTTAAGCTTTATGAACTTTGTTCAAAGATAGTGGAGGACTGTTTTTCCACAGGGGATATAAAGGTCCCTTACAATTTCATGAATCTATTCTTCTTTGTCTTTAAATAGTCCATGAGGAAACCGTTTTAATTTGACCTCCAATTTCCTCTGCGAATCATCCCCTGTGAGAGTACTAAGTGTTTTATTTTTTTAACTAATGATGAATTGATACAGATCTGGCCATTTAAAATGCGCGCGGGAAGTAAAGTGGTCTCGCGTGACGCCGGTGTATTCCAAGGGAACACGGAAAATACAATGACATAGGAAAGACATGATCAGTAGGGGGCAGTCATGTAAAGCACTGAACTGAAGAGGCAGCAAACATCGCTCTAAGCCCGAATGACTCGTTTGTACGGTGACCTGGAGAGGACATCTTCTTCGGACATTATTCGTTTATATTCGTTAATTTTCCTATCATTTCGATCTCTTTTAACATTCAGAATCGAAATGATAAATGCTGACATGCCATTAAAGCTTTGATTAAGCTACATGGCTGAGATTTTTACTGGAATGCAGTTAATAGGTTGAATATAACATATACATATACATATAAATATATATATATATATATATAATATTCGTCTAATTAATAGATAACCTATAGTGTTTCATTGACGAGTGAATCATTAGTTCCATTTGTAAATCGTTTATGGTCACACACGGGCATAAATACAATCAAAAAGTCAAAACTTTATTGGCATAATTGTCGTTTACAATGTTTGCAAAATGGCAAATAGCATATATACATAAAGTTATTTAGATTAAGCGATTCACAATAAATAAAAACATTCAGAATGTTTTGTAAAGAGATCAAAATAAAGGTGAAAATAACGAATATAAACGAATAATACAAATATTATGGAAAAAAAGAAGGTCAGTTAATGGACAAGACTCTGGGATGCATAAAATGTTTCTTGTGAGGCTATTAAATTTTAAGTACTTTATGTAATGTTTATTCATGATAAACTTGTGAATGCTGTCTACATTGCGCACAGACATCATTAGCATATACAGCATCGCCTATATAATTATTTAATATTGTATTAATTTCTACAGAGATGATAATCATATCTATAGGAAGCTTTAAATTATTACTTAACGAAATAAAACAAATTGAAAACAAAAACTCGTTTATGTAATCCGTAAAGATAAATTTCTCTCTCAAGGCGTCCAAAAAGGTATTGTACTCGAGGAGCGGATATAATATTCTTGATACTTCAAACTTCCATGTTCTGTTCTATAAATTTTGAGAATTAAAAAAATCAGGCTCTCATGAAATCTTTGAAATCAATCTTTGTATGGCTAGTTTATTCAGTTATTCAGTATTGTTGTGTTTCCCCTGTTTTATTCGTTTAATATTCAGAAACAAGTGCCTTTTTTTTTTCAAAACATTTTTTAAAAGAAAGAATTCAACCCTCCAAAATTTTGTTTGCCTATGTCACAATATGAGATAAATCCAGCCCTGTAAATGATGCTGATTTTTGTTGCCAAATTGGTTTGGAAGCGTTGTTGAATAAACAAGTAACGTTAAACTGAACTTTTATGCCTGTATGACTGACAATTTTATTGACCACTGAGAAAGCATTGATTTGGTAAGATGATGGTTCATACCATGTAGAAAAATTACATTTTGAAAAATAGCTTAGATGTAGTAAACTACCTCATTACGACCTCATTACGACCCTCATTAACAATTGTGAGGTTAGATGTTTGAAAGGTTGTGAAAAAAATGGAAGCACCAGTGCAATCACTTTTTTTGTGTGAAAATAAATAAATAATTTCTTCATTTTTGCTTATAAAGGTATAGGAGTAATACATCATTCTGACCTGTAACGGGTCCATTTTTATTTTAGTGCACTCACAATAGCCTATAAACAACTCATGCGTTTATAAAATAAAGGAAAACAGAAGATGCGCTTTCTGCCGTCTGTTCTTGAACATCGCTTCACAATGAACAAAAGCTTTAAATTACCACTTTAAAACGAAATAATTCAAATCGAAAATAGAAACGTTCATTATGTAATCTGTAGGCCTAAAGATTTAAAGATATTTCTATATAAAGGCACGTCCAATTTAGAAATGGCGAGAAATTTTTCTATTTATCTCCATTATTGATGAATGTCTAAAATATAAAAGTAAGGAAAAGCCTAAAACAGGGCTGATTATATTTATTTTATAATTCTATTAAAATTATAATGTTATAGAATATACTATAAAATAATTATAATTACAAATTATACTGGCATAGAGTATATGTAAAACTTTAATAATTGTAGCTGCTTATATTTTCAGATTTTATGTTTCTCTGTTCTATATATCTTAAAATTTAGAGGATTTGCTGCAACGCAATTTTGTCCGATATGCAAATTATTTATTAGCCTATTAGTATTTTAATCCATAAAGCAAATGCTTTAAAAACACCTTTAAAAAATACTATTTTTGCATCCAGATGCTTTTAAAGAACTTTTCAATATACATGTTATCTTATATCTTAAATGAACTTGTATCTTAAATGTAAACCATGATTTCGTTGTATTCCCTGTGTAACGAATCTCTTACTTATAGCTACATTTTAGGTGCGTCTGAGCTTTGTTGTTTATGGTTTTTTTAAAAATCAAGAGTTGCGCGCACTCAACAAAACTGACAAGACTCATTTGAACGCTTCTGATAGACATTGCATTCCTAACCCAACAGAATCGTGTGTGGTTCGTTATAACACTGTAAAAACGCCTAAAAAGAATTACGGTGCAGATTATCTGATCTTAATGTAATGCCGCAATTTACATTTTCTATTCATTTTCATTTTATTGTCAACAGACGTAATATATTGATTTTGTTTGGGCAGGGGAATATGTCCAATTTAGTGGCATTTTTTGGCCCCAGGTCAAGCCTTCCCCAGCCTTACACACGCTCCGCCTATGATACTAACTATATATATACCCTTAGAATATATAGCCTATATATACCCACTTAGAATAATTTTCTTCCCGACCCGACACGCTAAATTTAATTCTCATTTCCAGAATCTCACATTTAACCATTTGGAAACAATGTCGAGTATAAAACTTTTTTCGCAGTACATCCATTATATTTCCATGTTCCACTTTTAAGACGTATTACAGCCCTGCATTTTAGTCCGTCAAAGATCAAATGCGGGCTAAAATTATATTTTAGACATTCAGTGGTGATTTAAAAAAAAATTGCAGCGCTGGAGGAACCACGAGACCAGGCTACCATGACGGTCCTGTTAGCAGCATTGAGCGCACGTTCAGCACAGCTTGGAAGGGTTCCTTGTTTAAAGCTTACCACAAAACACTGGCAAAAGTAAATACCATGACTGTCTAATAGTAAGGAGATATTTTAATTATTTATTTAGAAACTACTGTTTTCTGAGTCAGTGATGATGCAGTTAACAGTCCTCATATCCTCGTTGGACGCGCGCCTTTAGAGAGAAATGCATCTCTATGGACTAGCTACATAATAAAAACAGTTTTTGTTTTCTATTTGTTTTTTTCGTTAAGTAGTAATTTAAGTCTTTCTACATATTTATTTATCATGTCTGACAAAAAAATAACGGTTAAATATTTTCCACTGAAAAAAAAATGTAACTGATCGAGCTTGAGCCTTCATGTCCTAAAAATGTGTTTTGCTCTCTCCGCACAAACGATTGGATATGCACCTAATAGCGCATATTTATATCTATTATTATTTATTTCTTTTATTTTACATCTATGGATTTTAGTTTAGCCAATTCGTGATTTGAGAAGGCAAATTGAAAGAGTAGGTCAACTCACTGTCTGCCGCTTGGTCTTTAAGAAACAAAAAGCTTACGTTTAACGAACAAAAATGCTCCAATTTTTTTTTCTAAATTAACTTAATAAAAAGGAAACGAAATTATAAATACTTTGCCGTTACATACAGAATGAATTACCGATTATGGCGCCAGATATTGAAACAACAGACATAAATACTGTCCAAATAGCCCTCTTTGTGCAGGGCTTGGCCACAGAATGTTGTTCCTTGCGCCACCTGGTGGATATTATATGAAGCGCAACAACGTTTTAAAAAAACCTAAAAAAGCCCCTGCAGGCCGCCGCGTGGCGACGCGTGCTGAATTGCAGGCTGCCGCGTGAAAAAAGACGCATTTTTAATGGCCAGATCTGTAAGAGATCTGAGTTAATCTTGAGTCACCTGTCAAAAAATGTGGCATTTGCATATCTAAGTAATGATGATAAATAATAATAAATGTATCAATTGATACAGTAATAGAGCCCAAAAAACATGAAAAAATGAATCAATTTTGAATTTGAAATCTTCAGGTAATATACAGGTAAAGTCAGAGGGATCATACAAAATGCATGTAATTTTTTTTAGTATTGACCTTACTAAGATATTTCACATGAAAGATGTTTACATATAATCCACAAGAGAAAATTATAGTTGAATTTATAAAAATGACCCCATTCAAAAGTTTACATACTTTTGATTCTTAATACTGTGTTGTTACCTGAATTATCCTCAGCTGTTTTTGTTGTTGTTGTTGTTTAGTAATAGTTGTTCAAGAGTCCCTTGTTTGTTCTGAACAGCTAAACTCTTTCCAACAATCACTATGATTTTTTTTACACTGAGGACAGCTGAGGGACTCATATGCAACTATTACAAAAGATTCAAATGCTCACTGATGCTTCAGAAGGAAACACAATGTGTTAAGAGCTGGGGGGTGAAAACTTTTGGAATTTGAAGATCAGGGTAAATCTAACTTATTTTGTCTGGGGAACATGTAAGTATCTTCTGTATATATATATATATATATATATACACACACACACACACACACACACACACACACACACACACCATCCAACCAATGATCAATTCGATTTTCCTATTTTACAATAACACAATCATACGTTTTCCTTGTTGTAACAATTCTACTCATCAATTCTTCATCATGACTAATTTCAGCATTGCCTTTCAGCATTAAAACATTGATTATCATTTCATCCACCCCCCTGTAACCCCTACAGCAAGACAAACAGCTCATTCATATTTAAAGGCTTTTCAAAAGCGATTACTTAGCCAAGGGGATTTCCAAGTTAAACTGGTTAGATAATGGGATCAGAGACTCATCTATATTCACACAGTACAGCTCTAACATCAGCGCACTGTTGCCAGATTCACAAAGGCAAAGCGTCAAAGCGTTTTCACAGATCTGCGCCTCTTCAATGGATCAGTTAATACACAAGTTATATTAACTGATTGCTTCAGAATCACCATCTTGATCATATAATGGCAATCAGGTTTATCTCAGGCCTGCACGGATGCTTACAGAATCTATAAAGCACTATTGGGACGTGAGATAATTGTTTGGGGAATGGGGTAAGCTGTGCCACTGATTGATCTAGAAAACTGTACACATCTTTCCTAATGTAATCATATACTTAAAAAGCACACATCATATCCAAATGCCTGTGGTCGAGAGATGTAAACGAGAACAGTGATGCACATTTGTAATTTAAAACAGCTATAATCAATCAAAACTTTGTTCTCAAGTTTTTACGATTTTTAAGTTTCTAAATATAAAAACAACAGAGTGCAATATCCAGCATATGAAACATTCTCTTGGCTAGTTTTATGGAAATCTTTAATAAAAATGTGAATACTGTGCTGCAAAATGAGACATCCAAATGGGGTGCATTATTAAATCTTTTTTTTTTTTTTTTGAATAAAAAACATGTTCATACATGTATTTGAATTCCAACCTAACCCTTGACAGTTTACTACTGAAAATGTGATGCATTAACGCTTTCTACATTTTTCTTGGCTCCCCCCTCTGTTAGGGCAGAATACATTCCCTGTCACATTAATATTCATTTTTGTTATTTTAACAAAACAGACAACAGGCGAGCAGTGCCCTATGCGAGCTGCATTTAGCATCAATGAAGACTAAGTCAAACAGTCAAACACTAGGGAAGAAGTTGGCTGTTTTCTTCTCATGGGTTCCATAATAATGAGACGATGGCACACCAATGCCAATTACAATGAGCCTCAGACAGATGCTTTTCACCCCAAAAGGGCTCCACACAGCAGTGATTCTCATGATTGTCATTGCCATGGATTGGCACTGCATAAACCCAAATAAATAAACAATAAATAAATATACATATATTACAAAGCCCCTCAAGTGACATGCAAAACCAATCTTAAGTAGCACGGGTATATTTGTAGCAATAGCCAAAAATCATTAGGATATTAGGTAAAGATCATGTTTCATGAAGATATTTTGTAAATGTCCTAATGTAAATATATCAAAACTTAATTTTTAATTAGTAATATGCATTGCTAATAACTTAATTTTGACAGCTTTAAAGGCTTTTCTTAATTTTTTTCAATATTTTGATTTTTTTGCACCATCAGATTCCAGATTTTCAAATAGTTGTATCTCGGCCAAATATTGCCCTAACAAACTATACATCAACAGAAAGCTTATTTATTCAGCTTTCATATGATGTATAAATCTCAGTTTAAAAAAATTGACACAATGACAGTTTTTTTGGTCCAGGGTCACATAAAGGAAGTTTCATTCCTATGAATTAAGAATTCATTTCCTTGTGTTTACGTTGTCCTAAATCATCCCTTTGAGAACAAATTCTTAATTTGTGGCCAAAATTGAACTAAAACAAGGGGAAAAAATGTAAATTGATGCCATGATTGATACAGATTCTTCATTTGTTTCTTAATTTGCAAATATATATTTTATCCGCATGTCATGTAAAATGAAACAAAAGTATGGGATCATTAAGAGTTACATGTATTTTCAACACCGCATCAGCATATTAGGATGATTTCTGAAAAATCATGTGATGCTGAAGACTGCGAACAAATAAATAAATTTAACATTTGTGACCCTGGACCACAAAACCAGTCTTAAGTAGCACGGGTATATTTGTAGTATTAGCCAACAATGCATCGTATGAATCAAAGTTATTTTTCTTCATAAGTGATTTTTTTTTTATGCCAAAAATCATTAGGATATTAAGTAAAGATCATGTTCAATGAATATATTTGGTCAATTTCCTACCATAAATATATCAAAACCTAGTTTCGGGGTAGTAATATGCATTGCTAAAAACTTCATGGACAACTTTAAATGCAATTTTCTCAATATTTAGATTTTTTTTGCACCCTCAGATTCCAGATTTTTAAATAGTTGTGTTTTGGCCAAATATAAAATTGACCCTTATGACTGGTTTTGTGGTCCAGGGTAACATTTAAATTTTTAATTATATTAAAAAAGAATAATTGCAATAATATTTCACAACATTATTGTTTTACTGTTGTGCATACAGTGCCTTGAGAAATTATTCATACCCCTTCATTTTTTTCACATTTTGTTATGTTGCTGCCTTATGTTAAACTACTTTAAATTACTTTTTTCCCACATCAATCTACACTCCCTACTCCATAATGGCAAAGCAAAAAAGGTTAGGTTTTTAACATTTCTGCAAATTTATTAAAAATAAAAAACTGAAAAGATCCCGTTGCATAAGTACTCATACCCTTTTCTGGGACACTCGAAATTTAGCTCAGGAGCATTCATATTGCTTCTAGATGTTACTACACTTCGAGTGAAGTTAAACTGTGGCAAATTCATTTGAATGAGTATGATTTAGAAAGGCACACACCTCTCACAAAAGGTCTAACAGCTGAAAATGCATATCAGAGCAAAAACCAAGTCCTGAGGTCAAGATAACTGCCTGTAGAGCTCAGTGACAGACTTGCGTTAAGGCAATGATCTAGGGAAGAGTTCAGAAAAAAAATCTGCTGCACTGAAGGTTCACAGAAGCATGTAGCCTCCATTATCCATAATGGAAGACGATTGGAACAACTAGGACTCTAGAAAATGTCTGCCAGCCCCCATCCAAGCTGACAGAGCTTGTGCGGTGAAAAGGAGAGGCAAAGAATGGCAGATAATTGCCAAATGCAGATGCTTGTCACATCATACCCAAAAAGACTTGAGGCTGTAAAGGTGCTTCAACTATGTACTGAGTTAAGGGTATGAATACTTATGCAATGTACTTATTTCAGGGTTTTAGTTTTAATAAATTTGTAAAATTTGTAAATATGGTTTTTGCTTTGTCATTATTATAGTGTATGGAGTGTAAACTGATGTGGGGAAAAACTAATTTAAAGCAGTTTAACATAATGCTGCAACAAAACGAAATGTGAAAAAAATGAAGGGGTATGAATACTTTTGCAAGGCACTGTACTTTACATACAGTAAATTCAGAAAACAGCCTTATGGCAAGGACGTTTATTACTTATCCCCTACTTACCCTTTTAAATCAGCTCTTGTGATTTGTAACAATAGAAACTCATTTATTGTGCTGGACTGAGCTGAAAAGCCAGCAACAGATAGCAAGCAGGGGTCACAACTGCTTTTAAAGAGAACTGTGAGTGTGTCCTGCTCTAAACACTGCGTGATGAAGTCAAAGCAAGAGCACTAATGCATCAGCAATCAGCCTAGAGGGGCTTGGCACATCATGACTAAAGGTTACAAAACACGCCCGGTCCGTGCTATAAACCCTATAACCTTTCAAATAACACAACAGAGAGTGGCGACAGGCGAGCGGCTTCAAATCGCCTCTAATTCACAAATTTGTATTGCATTATAATATGCTGTACTCTCGACTCTCGCTCGCCTACAAATGATGGTCTTCGGGGTGAATGGGCTGTGGTACATTAACAGTTAGAGTGAAAGCAATCATGCCGCTCTGGCCAAACTATTCAGATGCCGTCTAAAGCTATGTATATAGAGAGAGATATATAAAAGAATTCATCAACCACCAATATAAAAGACTTTGGGTAGACTGGCATGAAACAGTTGGGAAATTACAGAGTTTATGAAGGACCGAAGGGCATTGCTAAGCCACTCTATATATGACCTTGCAGATTATGCAACATGTATGAAAAAAGGAAATAAAAGCTTGCACTCCAAAATCTTTTCATATCTCGCCATAGTAATCTACTGTGGAAACCCATAACACCAACAACACTGCACAGCTAAAACATGTATGGCTGATGTAGCCTAGAAAATCATTTAAATAATCAGCCATTTTCATCTTTCATCTCGCAGTGTCTCAAGCCGCATTCATCTCAATATGGAGACGTGCAGGCCTTTTAATCCTAAAATCAGACATGTATTCAAAATGCCTGGCCACCATGTGATGGCTCATTAGTTGTCCATTAGGCCTACCTACCTGACATCAAAGCTGCCACTTTATTGGAGGAGCTGAAATCAAGGGCCTGAATAAGCCGAGCGTCCCTCAGTGCATTGGCTATATTCAGCTTATTCTGAGCAGACCAGCTTTGTTGTCCCGTAGTGACCTGAATAGGTAATGAGGTTCTCAGACTAAGGCCCACGAGTTTTGCAAAGGATGTGGGCCTAATTTGTAATCTGCAAGCTGCTCATAGAAGCACAAGCCTGCCCATTTTCATGCAAAAACATACAAACACACATGTCGACGTCATCTTACACCTTACCGCCATGAGACACGAATAGAAACGAACAGCCTTACAGACAGCTTCTGACTTGTGAATAAAAAGCTTTTTTCCTAAGGAAAAGACACGCCGGGTAAATTAAAAGGGAAGTTGAAAGGTCCCTGGTCTGACAGCTGAGATTGGGTTCAGACCAAGTTCTTGCCCAGTTTGGGAGTGGTGTCAGGCAGGCGCCAATAGAAGCCAGGGGATCAGAGAATCATTTCTTCCTGGCTGGTATTCAGGCTGCATCAGCGCTGGGTACTCTGCTGCATGGACCAATAAGATAAAACTGTGACCTGAATTAATTGGCCCTAAGAGCCGATTGCCAAGGTTACTGCAGGAAATCAAATAGCGGAATGCCACAGGAAGTGCTTTGTTCAGAACACATTCCCACAGGTCACTCCCGATGCCATGGTGATATTAATGACGGCGTTCTGAACCAGCATGTGAAATATTTATCCTTCTTTGACATCAAAAAGTGCAGCCAATGCCATTATGGGGGCAATTATTCAAAAATCTGCTCTAGGTGGTCTCAACAGTATCCACCACTACTGAATAATGGATTTCAAATAGTTCATCTTGTCTTCCTGCTTTGATCTTTGCATTACTTTTTTATATTGACAGTGCTAAATGATAACAAAGGCTTAAAGGAATGGTTTACCCAAAAAGTTTGTCATCATTTACTCACCCCCGAGTGCTTCCAACCCTGTATTTTTTCCCCCGTCTGCTGTGAAACACAAAATGTATGACTTGGAGTTTTACAAGAATAAAGCAAAGATGTTGTAATGATAAAACTGTAACATTAAAGTGGTGATTTAAAGTAGTAATATTGAAAATAAAGCAGAAAAAACAACATTAAAAACAATACAGTAAACATTTCAAGACTAAAATTATAACATTAATTAATTGAAATAATAAAATGGAGGATGACTACACAATTCTAAGCAACAAGTTGTAACATTAAGTCGTGTTAATGTTTTGAGAACAATCTCATTATGCTTTTTACGAGAATAAAGTCAAAGGTTTCAGAATAAAATTCTAACATTAAATGATTAAAGTCGTGACATTGAGAATAAAGTAAAAGTGATGATTTAAAGAGAGAGTTCATACAAAAATTTTAATTCTGTCACTAATGACTTACCCTCATATCGTTCCAAACCAGTAAGACCTTGGTTCATTTTTGTAACATAAATTAAGATATTTTTGATGAAATCTGAGAGCTTTCTGACCCTTCATAGACAGCAATCCAACTGACACGGTCAAGGCCTAGAAAGGTCGTAAGGACACACTGCGAAAAATGCTTTTCTTACTTAGATTTTTTGTCGTTTCCTGACACAATTTATAAAAATATTAATAAAATATAATAAAATAAAAATTCTTAAATCAAGAAGGATTTTCTAGACAAGTAAAAAAAAAAATTCAGAAAAAACAAGTCAAAATTATGTGAGTTAAGCAAAAAAAAAAATTGAATTTCAAACAGAAAACAAGATTATTTTTCTTACCCCATTGGCAGATTATTTTGCTTGTTAATTTTGACTTGTTTTTTTGAAAACAAGACAATAATTTTTACTTGTCTAGAAAATCCTTCTTGATTTAAGAAGTTTTAGATATTTTGGCTGGAAGCAAGACAAAAAAAATCTAAGTAAGAAAAGCATTTTGTTAAATTTAAATGAAATTTATGAAGCTACGAGAATACTTTTGAAACGTGTGTTCACGAGAGTACCATGAAACATTTGTTGCTGCTCCTGAACCTTGTTTGCAAGTAGAGGAAGATGCACATAAAACGCTGTACACAAAACGGTTTCATCAAAAAAGCTCTTACAGTAGATTTGATTGAAAATATCTTAATTTGTGTTCAGACGATGAACGAAGGTCGTACAGGTTTAGAATGAGAGTAAGGCTGAGTAATTCATGAAGGAATTTAAATTTTTGGGTAAACTATCCCTTCAATGTCAAAGTCAAGAGAACAATTTTAAGGTGTAACATTACAAGAATTATGTTAATGTATCAATAATAGTCCTTTTATGAGAATAAACTCAATACTAGGAAAATTAAGCCCCAGTATTATGCTATTAAAGCCATCACATCACAACAGCATGTCTTTGTTACTGTTTTCAATGGGGATAAAAATGTTTGAAATGCAAAAGTTTTGTCTTTCGCCTTGTATGTCATTGTTTTGGAAGTAGCCATGTTTTTCATGTTTCTCATTTAAAGCATTTTAAAAGAATGTTGCTTTGATATTACTTGCTTACAGCTCTATTATAATAGATATTACAATAATATCTTATAATATTTCAACACAATGCCTTAATGTTATGACTTTATTCACGCAAATAGCTTATTATGAGATTATTCTCAAAACAATTTATTCTTGAAATCTTCAGAATTCATATGATAGCTCTGTGTGAGAAACAATGTAAAATTTAAGCCACTGTTCACAGATTTTTACGTTACATATGTAGTTCTGAAACCCCATATGTGGTATGGGCAAACTATTTCTTTAAAGGGGTCAAGGATGCCCATTTTCTACAGGTTGATATGATTCATTAGGGTCTTAAAGAGAAGTCTATAACATACTTTGGTTAAAATTTCTCAATGGTAGTGTAAAAAACTCTTTTTACCTTGTCAAAATCAGCCCTTTTTAGAGCGAGCTATTCTGTTGCATGTTCCTTTAAATACTAATGAGCTCTGCTCGCCCCGCCCCTCTCTGCCATGGGATGATGAGCCATAATGTTTACTTTAGCTGCATTTAGCTGTGAAACTTGCTAACTAGCACATTAATAAGAAAGGCCATTTGCAAAGATGCATAAAAAACCCTTATACTCACTTCTGCTGTGGGTGAAGCTGCATCGCGAATGATTCGCACAAACATATGCACATATGTAGATCGGATTGGCGCTTTCCTTTCAAAAACAAAAGTAACGTTAATCCTCTGCATCTTCAGCAGCTCAGATGTCGGAAGTAAATGACGACTGCTATGTTCATTATTACATCCAACAAAAGAACACCTCAATCGCTCAATCCGAGACATTGTTGTCTTCCTCTGCACCTGAGCTGACACAAAGTCGGACTGTTTCAGCTCGGTGATGGCGGGTCTAAGGTAAGGCACTCATGTCAATCAACTATCGTGGGAGCAGCCTCTGTCGACAAGAAGCTGAGAATGACCTGGGGCAATTCAGGAATATCTTCTTAAGAAATAAGTTAAGCAATTTCTTAAGATAAATTCTAAGAAGTTTGTAAGAATGTTCTTAAGTGCAATTCTTGAAAAAATCTTAAGAAGTTTTCAAATATGTTTTTAAGAAAAGAAAATGATACATCTATCTGAGTGAATACATGGCTGAAGATGCATTTATAAACACTTTGCGGTTTTTGCAGATTATCCTAATAATCATAAGCACACACATTTTCGTCATGACCTTGACTGGCGCTCGGCTTCATGTTTTTAATGCGCCGTGTTTTTGAACCGTTACTTTTAAAGGGTCTGTCTTAAGCTTTGGCGATCAGTTTTCTTCACTTTTGTGTTGTTTTTCCTCCCTCGTCCGAATGAACGCTTCTGGTATGTGTGTGCGCTGCTACAGCAAACGCATCCTGCACATATGCGCTAAATACAACCAAAGATTATGTTGTATTTATCGGCCAAGTAAAATAAAAAATGTTGAATCAAATCTCCCAATCTGACTCGATTTTGTAGAGTTGCTACTAAGTTTTGATGTCGGCAAAAAGTAGGGTCACACATAGGCTAATCATGACAGATCATTGTTTACATTATCAGTCATTGCTGTCACTTCAGCGAACTCATGCTCACCTCTATTAATAATCCTAATATGTATTATATGTAGCTAGTAGTGTTGTAATGCTTAAATATAACAGTTAATTTGAAATAACCCAATAAATTAATTAAATAATTCTTACTATTTGGGATTTAAGACAAGTCTCTGGCTATCCTAACTTTAAGAAGTTATTTACGATGGTTTTTAAGAAGATTCTTTTCAAGAATTTGAATTTTCTTAATTTTTGTCTTAAGAACAATCTTAAGTAAAAAGATAAGAATATTCTTAAGACGATTTTTTGGGGAATACAAAATATTCTTGACTTTTTCTTACTTTAAAAAATAAGAAGAAAATGGCAGTTAAGAAGAAAATTCTTCTTAAGAATGTTTCGTGAATCTGGCCCCTGATTTTAAAAAGGAGATATTACTTTTAAAGTGCCAACTTTAATGTGCCAACACACATTAATGTTCAAACAACCTGTAAAAGTGAGTTTCGCATCCAATGCCCCTTTTAAAACAAAATACTTCATTTCAACCCACTAATATGGTATCAAGTTTGTAGATGAATGAGAAACCTATTCACTGACTAGAATAGTTTAGCACAAACTGAATGCATATCCCTGTTGAAAAAAACTGCATATGCTGGTTAGGTATGTTTTAAAGCATGGCTGCTGGTTTGAGCTGGTTTAAGCTGGTCCTTAGCTGGTCATGTGATGAGATACGCATGACAGTCGATTTATCGTGCAGCCCTAGTACTATAAGCAACTAGCACCTGCTCAAGACCAGGGCCCGTATGTATAAAGCTGCTCAGAGTCAAATTTTAGTCTTAAGTGTTTGATAATTCTAAGAGTGATGTAATTTTACGCTTATTTCTAGACTTAAGACAAAGAGTGATTCATAAAAGTTCCTAAGTGTTAAGACTAGGTCTCAGCTCCTAAATTATTTAAGAGAGTTGGAGAGGTCTCCTAACCTAGTTAGGAGTAACACAATGGCAGCAAAAAGGAGGAAACACACACTTTACAATCAACATATGACATATTGAAGTTATATGATGATATGGAGTTGATAAAATGATACAATCTTGATCATCAAGCATTTTTTAATGTATTTATTTTTGTAATTGACCAAGTAATAAACGTAATAACTTAATCCACTCTACAAATCAATGCTCTAGCTGCAAAAATACGTTTGTTTATTTATTTATTTTCACTGGAAAAGTTGAACAATTGTAAAAATGAGGCAAAGCACTGGTGATGACACAGTAAGCAGGGTCTTAAATATTGTGACACTAACATCACTAAACACATCAGTGGCCAAAAGTGATGTGTGGAGGGTTTTAATGACCTCGCATTTCACTTAAAGGTTGTATCAGCGATTTCAAGCCTGAAACATAAAGTGTCAAATTCAGCAGACCTTTCTTCACGATCCGCTCGCTGCCTGCCCCATAAATTGGCTGTAAAAAAAACGCGTCTCTGTGGTCAGCCTAGGGTCCGAGATATGCCAAAAAAACAATCGGTGCTACCAACGATTCCACAGCAAAACAAACAGTGTTCCAACCAATCAGCGTCAGGGGGTTGGTGTTGTGGCCGATTGTTTTTTTGGCATATCTCGGACCCTAGGCTGACCACAGAGACGCGTTTTTTTTACAACCAATTTATGGGGCAGGCAGCGAGCGGATCGTGAAGAAAGGTCAGCTGAATTTGACACTTTATGTTTCAGGCTTGAAATCGCTGATACAACCTTTAAACCATCAAAATATGAGAAAAACACTGATCAGTGTTGCTAACTGCTTTCAATTGAAAGTAGTTAAAACAGTCACTAAATGTAGCTGATGAGGATGAGGACATAATGGTGAGTTCACTGATCTATATAATATAAATATATCAGTGGGAGAGTGTTGTAATCTAAATAAGGTTCATCCAAGAAATCTAGGCCTTTGAGAAAAGGACATCAACAAATCTAGTGACAAAATCACTAAACTGTCAACATTGACATTGAATACAACATAATCAGTTATTAATATTGTGTTGGTCCTCTCTTGTTTTTGCATGTGTTCATAATTTCTTTGTAGTGCAGCATGGCCAAAAATTATGACACGTTTTATTGCATTATTATCAAAAAAATAAAAGTAAAACAATTGACTCCAAGAAAATATGCAATATGCTTACAAAATCAGTAACACTTTTTTTCTCTCTCTTGGCCACAACTAAATGGCAGTTTATTGACTTTCCAACTGACCGTCAAACCATGCTGCAAAACAAGAAACTTTTATGAAGATTGTGGGCTTTCTTTGAGTTCTTGGAGCTGTTCACATCATTGCTCCAACTGTAAATGAGGAGACATGGATTTCAAGGCATCAATAATAATTTGTGATAATTTTCCACAATGCAAAGCATTTTTTTAAATACACTGAAATATTAAATTGTGTCTTAATTAAATTCTTGTATTGTAGTTCCATCAAATAATTGGTGTTGTGCTGCTATGACTCACAATGAGCAGGCTCACTATTGGCTGATTCAGAGGTCAAGGGCGGCCATTGTGTTTCGATCATTGTAGTCTTTAATTTACAACACTTACGTCAGAACTTAAGAATCAGTCTCAAACTTTACTGAAAGTTGCTTTTAGATTCTTTATAAAAGTCTCCTACTCTTAAAAAAGTCCTACTTCTTACTAAGAATTTTTTGACACTTAAGTCAAAGTTTAAGACTACTCTTAAGAGCATTTTTTAGAAGTTTTATACATACGGCCCCAGCACATGACCATCTTATGACCATCTAAGGACCATCTTAAACCAGCTCAAACCAGCAGCCATGCTTCAAAACATATCTAACCAGCATATGCTGCTTTTTTCAACAGGGATGATATGCACATACCTCTATTTTGCCATCAGGTTGAAAAAACTGATCTGCAGTACAGGAAAAGAATTGTGGAAACACTGGTGCCCTTTTTAGAGCAAAAAGCATCACAAACTGAACAATCAGGTCTTATTTTTTCACCGTGTAAACGGGAGTACAACAAGTTAGCTCTCTGGAGGGAACTTTCAGGTGCTCACAGACTGTTTGTCAAGGACTTTAGCTTGTGGTCAATTGACTCACTACTACAAATTTGTCTCTGCAACGAATGAGTGCTAATATGTGCACGACTGCCATTCAGCATTAGCTTCAACATCTCGTAGGACATGTAACATGGCAGTTGCTAGCTCTATAGATGACATATTTATATATGTTTAAATATGATTCACAACATATCTCGTTTTACTATTTTGACAATAATGAGATGGATATGGATGATTCATCACTGAATACCTCTACACACGACTCCACGTCTACCATCTGCATCTCATCCTGGGGTTGACTGTCATCAGATATAGAGCTGCGACTTCAAAATACGATTTCAATGCCAAGGCTGCTGAAGGGACTCTTCTACTACCTTTTAGAAGACTAACGTCTTGCAGTTCTGCAAGGAAAAACACAAGCAGCGCCGGCAGGTTAATGAGACATGTGGAGTATCTGAACATGGGATCACACAGTTTTTTAGCTGACAACGGCAGCAGACGCAGAGACACTCCTATCAACAGAGGTAGCTCTGTAATTAAACCGGTGCTCTCTTCAAAATGAAAGCCGCATGCCACACGCCATAATTATACATTAAGCACTGCCACCTGGGAGTTCCTCGATAAGCAACCACTTTTCCCCTCATTTTATTCCATATTTAGGGCACATTCAGTTTGTTTGATGAGAGATAAATGGTGTGTGAGGTTGTGTGTCTGATTGGGATGTTATGTGCCACCGGCCCTGGTTTACCTATACATTTGTCCCACGCTTTGCATTTGCACCACGTGAAATGATGGATAGCGGAACTAGAGGTGGATTAGCTAATGGCTAGGGTAAGACTTTACACTTCACAGATGTGTGTGATATAATTTAAGACCAACGGCAGAGATGGCACCAATGCTTGCCCTTTTGAAAGACTGTGTTAACAGGTTCTTAACATGCCTAATCAATATAAATTGGCAAGAAGACATTTAGCATGATTAAATGGCATAATTGTAAACCTAGCACTCCAACATCAGACTGAGAAATCAGCCTCAATGACACTTGTATACTTTAGTCTGTTAGCAGCTTAACAGGTAATGTAATGGAGAAGGACAAAAGGAAATGGCAATCAAAGCATTTAAGTATTATGTCAGTAAGATTGATTCTTTTATACACCAAGGATGCATTAAATAGATCAAAAGTGACAGTAGAGAGTTTAACATTGCTACAAAAAATTATATTCATTCCAAATAAATGAAAAAAAAAATCACATATTTCTAGAGCTTTGCTATCTCAGAAAGAAATGACATTTTAAAATATATTAAAATAAAAAATATATATATTTTAAATTGCAATATTATTTCACAATATTACTGTTTTATTGTACATCAAATAAATGCTGCCTTGGTGACAATAAAATTAAAAAATTTCATTCTCCAAAAAAATTAACATGGAAAAAAAAGATTCTTACAGACCCTATATTTTGGAAATATATGCAATCAATTTTTAAACCTGTGGAGGTAAGGGTAAATAGAGCTGAAAAAAAAAAAAAAAAAGCATTTTATTTTCTTCCAAATTCTGTTTTATTACATTTTTGATCATTTTTTTTTTTTTTTTTTGTTAGAAATTTTCTGGATTTATTTTGTTTTCATTTTAATTTAAAAGACCCTGCTTTAATGATAAAAAAAAATAATATATGTAACTGTAATATTCACAATAACATCGTTTTATTGAATTATTAAGTAAATATAATTACTTAATTTACGTTTTAAAATAAACCTAATTACTCTTTGCTGTCTATCTCACCGCTAGATGCCGCAAAAATCTACACACTGCACCTTTAACTGTAATATTTGAAACCTATATAATATTATTTATAAAGAATTATGGTGCTATTTTGTGGTTTAAATGGTTTTCTTTACAATGACACCATTTTTTAAAAATTCCTCCATTGTATGTGTATAGGGGAACCATTTGAATTTGGGTAGGGAAAATGCAGATGGAAATCCCCAAAATAGCTGCAGAGCTTAAGGGGTTAAAAATATAAAGAGTACTACTATTATTACATTAAGTAATATATTTCTGTCACAGTTTCTTCAGTTAAACAAAACTTTTATTTTGAAAGGTTGCTGTGAAGATCTTTAGTTTCTGTTTGTATATGACAAGACGATAGTTTTTCTCATAAGAAAAAATTAAATTCTCATGAAGTGACTCTCAGAGCAGTTCTAGAGATTGTGTGTTCATATACTCATATATTAAGGCGGCAAAAGCTGAAAACACCACAAGGGTCTCAGGCGCTTCAGTATGTGTGTAGTAAATGAAACAACGCATCTGCATCATTCATTAACACAGAGAAGCGCAGAACATGCATGATTCATATTTAAATAGCAAATTTTCAGCTTAATATTGACAGACACTAGTCCAGAGGTTCTCAACTCTGGCCCTCAAGATCCACTTTCCTGCAGAGTTTACCTCCAACCTTGATCAAACTCACCTGCCTGTAACTTTCTAATGATGAAGAGCTTGATTAGCTTGTTCAGGTGTGTTTGATTAGGGTTGGAGGAGCTAAAAGGTGCGTTCCATTCGACCGTAAGTGGACTGCGAAGTGGACTCCACAGGGTATTCCGCCATCTTAAGTGAGATTCCAAATCAAAGGGAGCGAACATGTTCAGTTCGAAGGGCACTGCGAACGGCATAGGGAATAAGGGAACATCGGTACTTCACTTCACAGGAAGTGGAGGGGGAAAACTACCCAACTGTCATTGCGCACCGCGTCACCAGTTCGAAGTAATGATGGAGAAGAGCCGTTGAAGTTTATTTAAAGGCTCTGAAATGGAGCGGTTGCAATAAATGTTATTATTATACAAATTAGAGTGTTTATGAATGGTTATGGCGATTCATGTTACATTTGCATATTGTATTTTATGAATGAAAGTAAAACTGGCGGGGTGAAGCTCTGTCTTGTTTTATTTAATGTTACCACAGGATAGTTAAATATAGGCTGTGTGTGGGGAATAAAGTGCGTGAGATAAGACCACAAAAATCTGTTAATCTGTTAACGGTCTAAACATATACATTTGGACTATATTTTTTAGATACATGTGTTTATATGTATTTTATATGTATTTAAATTTTAAAGTAAAATAAATTACAATATTTATTTATGTTAAATCATAATCTGCGTGACCTGCTGTTGAATTGCTTTGATGACGTTTCAGGGCATTCCAAATGAGCGATTATTGTCAGCGAAGTCCACTTCAACGGATATACCGTGCTAAGGGAGTAGGGAGCAGTGAACACTGCGTAGGGACCCTGTCGATCGGAACGCACCTAAACTCTGCAGGAAAATGGACCTCGAGGGCCAGAGTTGAGAACTCCTGCACTAGTCCATATCACATCTTGATTTAAGTGTACTGACCTGCCTTTGATTTATTCATCCAAAATTTAGCATTGACTGGACTCAGCGATAGCGTCATAAAGCCCTAGGTAAATGTTTTTTGTTATCTTCATCTCATATAGCTGGCATAATAATGGGGAAACTTCCAGCCTGCAAGCAATTGTAGAAAAGACATGAAAAACACACATTACATAAAGAAATCAACATCATGGTTTTGTAATTGAAAGAGACAGCCAAGTTATGAATTATTTGGAAAGCTCATTGAGTGCATTAGACATGTAGCCTAGTAATCACTTTCTGTTAGTGCAGATTTGACAGCTTAAGAAAACTGTGCTAATTGTACTTAGAATTTAACAACAACAATTACAAAAAAAATGTAGGGTCTGGATTCATGTTGCCGGCAGAGTGAAGATTTCTTAAACGAAATAGCACACATTTATAGCTGTTCCTCAGTGTGGTGTCATAGGTCAAACTCTGCTGTCTCTGACTGTCTGCTGGTGGATGTGATTTGCTCAAAAGCCTCAATTTTGCCACAAGGCTTGACGCCTGAGTCCTGGGCACACTAACCTCTGGCTGTATCCTTCAAGGCATAGTGACACTCTGGAGTTGGCCAGTTCAAGCACTTTTCAAGAATAGAGCGCATCAGCTGACAAGACTATCGTCACCCTTGTGTACCACTAGGTCCTTAAAAGGTAGGTTTTCAAACTACACCAATTACTGCAAAGTATTCTGTTTTTGCAAGAACTCCAGAGCAACTCAAGTGTATAAAATGTTGCAAGTTGTAGGGACAGATGGTATTGATCATACCAACCAATTATTCATGTCAGCGGTCAGCAATTGAACATCGAGAGAATGTACACAGTTCAACTGGCTACTCGTTGCCAGTCTAAAAACCCAGCCAGGCCTTGGTTAACATCCACTGAGAAAAGAGACTAATTTATATTATTTTCCTTTCGAATTGTTTCTCACAAAAAATATTTTCTTTTTGTATGTCTTTTGTTTCCTAGTAACTGATTCCCAATTTAATAAAATTACAACAAGATTGTAGCACTAAACATTTATAAGGAAACAAGTCATGTCTTCAAGGTGCTTAATACTATAGCACAACGTCAACTTCATTTTACCGTCGTTAGAGTTATACTGTCATTACCATAGTAACACAAAGGTGCAACTTCAATGCAAGTTAATTAGGTTAATACAGAAATAAAATAAAATCACAACTTAGTCAAAATAAACACTAATAAGATTTTTTATAGAATGAAGATCACTTTTGTCATCACGGTCAAAGATCATTATGACCAGTTAACAGCATAAACTTTCTGCAATAAAAACAAGAGAAATACATTCAGAAACAAGACATATGTGTGTTAGCTTCAAAATTCAAGCACTAGAATGATTCATTATTACAGTCACAACCAGTTTTAAGTAGCACAGGCATATTTTGTAGCAACAGCCATTGATTTTTTTATGCCAAAAATCATTAGGCTATTAAGTAAAGATCAGTTCTTCAGTTCCATGAAGATATTTTGTAAATTTCCTACCGTAAATATATCAAAACTTGTTTTTTGATTAGTAATATGCATTGCAAAGAACTTAATTTTACTTTAAAGGTAATTATCTCAACATTTTGATTTCTTGCAAATTTTCAAATAGTTAATAGCAAAATATTGTCCTATCCTAACAAGTCATACATTAAAGGAAAGCAATGTATTCAGCTTTCAGATAATGTATACATTTCAATAAAAAAAAATTGACCCTTATGACTGATTTTGTGGTCCAGGGTCACAAATTATACAGACACCAGATATAATTTTAGATCTTTTTTTCACTAGTGGGTGCAGGACACTATAGTTCATTTACAATAGCAAAATAAAGTAAACTGTGAGATATTATACCCCAAAATACGTCATAGAGTGGACTACCAGAAAAATTTGGGACCAAACATTTTTTAGACCCCCTTGACCTGAACATGTTTTGCCGAAGTGTTTTTTCTTTAGCTAATGCGACCTTTTTACACCACAGATTGAACAAAATTAAGCATTGCTTGGCAAATGGTCAGTACAGTATTGATAGTTGGGTAAATATTGTCATATTAACAGCTGTCTGAAATTTTGGTTGATTGTAATCCATTACATACCTTTCTATCAAAGTTATTTGACATTATCAAGATGAATTTATTCTGACACTGTTTAACTCTGAGTTATTGTCATATTTTATTACCATTTTCGAAACTATAGCGAATAAACTGTGATAATGGGAGAAATGTTGAAGGTGTCTGAATAAACTTTGGTTTGACTGTATCTATTGTTTACCATTTTATTAATATCTATTGTTCATTTACCCTATTCTGACCACCATCATGGTATGCTATATTCCACTTGTATTTGCATCTTTGTAATTTAATTCATTCATCCGTTTCCAGTTTCCCCTTTTTTTGTAAGAAACCATTTCTCCTCTGATCTTGTACCTACTGACTCTTTACTGAGATGTTTCGCACTGCTGTTGTTTGTATAGTCATGGTCCAGCCGCTCTTTGCAATCCCTCTTTGCAGACATTACATCCTTGTTCAATTTAGTTTCCTTGTCCTTCATTCTGCTTCCTGATTTGTAGACCACTTCCTTGCTTTTCTTGAGCCCTGTCAAATCTCCGGAGAGGGGACTTATTATTGTTGATGACTGCTTTCTTGGGCAGACAGATTTCCTCACAGAACGAGGCAGACGAGGTGACAGTATCAGTACATCTATCCATACTGCAGCACATACCACGCTTACGCTTTCCTAGTTAGTAAGCGAAGCAAGTCCAGCATAACTTGTACTGCCTCCAACTGTCTCCAATGCCAGGCTTCAATTCCAGTAGACTTGGATAGCTTCAGCTTCCACCTTTAGGTTGTGATCAGCACAATCTCAATTACCTGTAAGGCCCTCAGAATGGCCCTTTAATGAAGGTCTAAAAGTGCTTGAACAAGTTCCCCCTCTCTGGATGAGCCGTGGATCTGATGTCCGTACTTGGGTAGATCAGTCTTCATGCTGTCATGGTTGAAGTCATTAAGGAGAAAAGTCTGACAGTGCAAAGTTTCCGTTTGATTAAAGGTGAACTGCAGTTTCTGTGGAACTAAACAGAACTGTAAAAATACTCAAACAGAGCAATATCAGAAAGCACTACACATACACTTTTTTATTTTACTTTTAAAATCAACCTTACTTTTTAGTTGCCTATCAACATTAACTTGGGATTTTTGCATAAAAAGCATACCACCTTAAGAGAGGATATATGTATTTCAAAAGAGTGAGGCAGGCGGATGAAGCAAAGGGGCCTGCAGTAAATAATTATATATTCTAGGTCTGGAAAGCAGTGACTGAAATCATTGGCTATATCTCTGCACCAGCTGTTGTTCATAAGAAAACACATGCTGACATTTGTTTTCTCCCTGAACGCCGGGTTATGATTCACATTAAATAAAGCAAAAACCCTGCTGGCCAGGCTGTCCTGTATAAAATATACTGTTTTTAGCCATGAGATGGTGAAACAAAATGCATTTCTGTGCTTAAACCTGGACTATTCAGTCCTATTATTACTCATAGTAATGGCGCTTTTCCACTACACAGTACCAGCTCGACTCGGCTCGGCTCGGCTCGGCTCGGCTCGACTCGGCTCGACTCGACTCGGCTCGGCTCTGTTTGGTTTTCCACTGTGTAAAAGTTGTACCTGTACCTCCACAATAGTACCTGGTTGTCATAGCGACGCTGCAAGAAACTGCCGTGATGTAATCTTCTACGCGACACACACCCGCTGTCTGCACCTCCTCGTTTGACCACGGTGTATTCTTCCGAGTTGCCATAATATGTAATGGATTGGATATGTCACGCAATCTCTGGCCAAATTTTTAAAAATGGCGGGGTTATTCTGGATACTATTGCTGGCGCGTGCAATGATGACGCAGTGAATAGTGACGATTCTCTCTGACCAATCAGCAGTCTGCTGTGTTTTC
The DNA here is from genome assembly GCF_049309525.1 of Garra rufa. NCBI lineage: Eukaryota > Metazoa > Chordata > Actinopteri > Cypriniformes > Cyprinidae > Garra > Garra rufa. The sequence goes on from NC_133376.1 coordinate 26,864,400, forward strand.
ACGTCACATTTTAGTATCGCCTCAGCTCGCCTCAGCTCGCTTGGAACCTCGCCGGAGGTGGTACGAAAAAAAGTACCTGGAAGCCGGTACAGGTACAACTTTTACACAGTGGAAAACCAAACAGAGCCGAGTCGAGTCGAGGCGAGCTGAGGCGAGCTGGTACTGTGTAGTGGAAAAGCGCCATAATAGGCAGTTATAGTATGTTGTCATTTTGGGATAGATATGGCACAGAAGTGCAATATCATGTATCAGTATTAAAAATTAGCTGATCATTTTACAGCAGAGATCAAAATTACAGAACAATTTATAAATACTATATATTTTTTTAATATTGTTAAAGGAGTAGTTCACTTTCAGAACAACAATTTACAGATAATTTACTCACCCCCTTGTCCTCCAAGATATTTATGTCTTTTTTCTTCAGTCGTCAAAAAATTATATTTTTGAGATAAACATATCTGGAAATTTCTCCATATAATGGACTTTAATGGTGCCCCGATTTTTCAATCTTCAAAATGCCGTTTAAATGCAGTTTAAATGTGGCTTCAAATGGCTGTAAACAATCCCAGCCGACGAAGAAGGGTCTTGTCTACCGAAACGTTCGGTCATTTTCTTAGAAAAATATATTTTTACATACCTTTTAAGCACTGAAACTCGTCCAGCACTAGGGCTTGTAGTGCGCGTTCTCGACACCACGTAAGTTACTACGTCCACCATGCTCTGCAGCGCAGCGAATGCTTGAAGCAGTCCCATCACCTTACTTGCCGATTGTTTGTAACAGTGGAACAGATGTGGTCCAGTCCTGACAGCACTGAGATTCCTGCTCCGTTGGAAATGGCTGGCATTTTCCACACTTGCACCACCATCTTTTGTCGTTTGAACGCGGTCTGCCCGAGGCTTGTGTCGCCGCGGCCGTCACAGTTTTCTCTCTCTGACAGAGTTCATCGTCTGTGTATTCCGGCTCAAAAAGGTAGGAAACGGTGAAAAACTCCATCTCATGTGCTCCTCCAGCTTCAAAGTCGTCCGACATCGTTGTACTTTATGTTGTACCTTGTTGCTAAAGAGTATTTGATTGCGTTGCACTTCTCTCTTCTCAAGTTCCCTTGTAAACACTGAGTCTGTAGTTTTGCATACGTCACGCGTGACCTTTCGGCGTAGTAACTATCTGAGTACGTAGAGTCGGGAATGCGCACTACAAGCCCTAGTGCTGGACGAGTTTCAGTGCTTAAAAGGTATGTAAAAATATAGTTTTTTTATAGAAAATGACCGAACGTTTCGGTAGACAAGACCCTTCTTTGTCGGCTGGGATCATTTACAGCTAGGGATGGGAATCGAAAACCGGTTCTTGTTGAGAACCGGTTCCCAGTGTTTCAATTCCTTTGAAACGTTTGCAAAATTTGCAAACGATTCCAGTGGGCACGAATGACGTCATCACGCGCATTGCGTAACTTACGCACGTTGCGTAGCTTACGCTCAGTCAATAGTAAGCATGGCGCCTAAGCGGAACAAACGCTCAGAAGTCTGGCTGTATTTCACCAAAAAAGACGAAAATAGGACAACTTGCAATACTTGCAGCGTAGATATTTCCTCAAAGGGAGGAAATACCACTAACATGCTAAAACATTTGCGCACAGAGCATGCAATAACAATAAAAGAATGTTGCGTTTTCGATCCGCTCCGGACTAACAGTTTTCAACCCAGCAGCGGCAGCAGCAGCAACAACGTTAGCATGTCCTCGGCTAATAAAACTGCAGGTAACTAATTAACTAACAAACACTGCCATCATATTAGCTGTGTAAAACTTGCTGTTAGTAACGGTTAACGTTAAGTGAATGCCTTCTCATGCATTACATTTAGATGACCATCACGAGAGACAGAGTCTGGCTGGCTCAGAGTCAGAGGTTCGCGGTACTGCCTCCAGTTCACGGCTACCACTAGCTTCCCCTTTCGCTGAAGCAGGGAAAAGCAAATTGACCCAGGCCAGGGTAGATGAATGTCACAGAGCAGTGACTAAGTTTGTGGTAAAAGGCTTACACCCATTTGCCACGGTAGATGCCCCTGAATTTCGGTAGGTGATTGTGAATGTGTTCAAGTGCATGCCAAGTCAGAGAATGTCAAAGTTGCATGTTTTCCTCTAAGTTAACCAGATGTTTCATTCAGTCATGAATGACTGATAGAAAATATATAATGGGAATGATTGAATGACTCATTCATTCCCATTATATATTTTCTAGGGAGATGACAAAGATTCTCAACCCTAAGTACAAAGCCCCAAACAGAGACAGTTTAACTATGCTAATCAACAATTTGTTGTCCCTTTTCTTCCAAATGAGAATCGATAAGGGAATCGATAAAGAATCGAATCGTTAAGCAGAATCGAAAATGGAATTGGAATCGTAAAAATCTTATCAATTCCCATCCCTATTTACAGCCATTTGAAGCTGCATTTAAACGGCATTTTGAAGATTCAAAAATCGGGGCACCATTTAAGTCCATTATATGGAGAAATTTCCAGAAATGTTTATCTCAAAAAACATAATTTCTTGACGACTGAAGAAAAAAAGACATAAACATCTTGGATGACAAGGGGGTGAGTAATTATCTGTAAAATGTTGTTCTGAAAGTGAACTACTCCTTTAATCTTCATTGCTCAAAATTTTAAGGAATATTATCTGTGGGTATACCACTGTCATACTAACATGTTGACAAAAGATCATTTTACAACTAAAATTTCACAGCTGTCAGAAATTATTAAGAATTGTAGAGGCCTACTAACCTTTCTTGGTTCAGTACTGAACTGGCAAGCAATTCCAGATGCAGTGTAGAACCGATTCCCTAATGAGAGTCCCCTAAATAACCTGTTTTCTCATTCATTTGTCTTACGTGGACAACTAGCCTTTTTGGGGGACCTGAATGAATTAGTGTCATTGTAAGCCTGCAATATTCAAGAAATCACAGATTTGGAATTACCAACTTCTCTTGTAGGATTTTTCTGAAGAAGGGCATACAGTTTAATTGTTCAGGACAAACAAGAAGCTCATGAACAACTATCACAAAAAAACAAAAAAAACAAAAAAAAAACAGCTGTGATTCATTCAGGTAACAACAGAGTATTAAAAATCAAGTGTATGTAAACTTTTGAACAGTGTCATTTTTATAAATTCAGCTATTATTTTCCCTTGTGGACTATATGTAAATGTATATGAAATATCTTATTCAGGTTAGTACTAACATTTTGCAGATTCTGCAAGGTGTATTTAAACTTTTGACTTCAACTGTATGCTTAAAAAACTGTCCTTCTACTCCTTTTAGGATCACTTCAAATAGGACTAAGCAGTGACCTTGAAATGTAGGAAATTGTAGGTTGTTCTCTAATTTTAATCTCACTGTATGTTATGGAAGATAAATAAACAAATAAAAAAATTACCACAAAATAAGCAATCCTTTTAAAACACTTAAGTCACAAAGCATATTGGCTGTCATACATCCCAAATCTAACAATCTTGGTAACTCTTAAAAATAAGATTTCACTAGTTAATATTATATATAGTAAATACTGAAAAAGCATTTATCAATCTCAGTAAATGTTAATTTCAACATTTACTAATAGAATAACAGGTTTTATTTTAAACTTACACAAACTAACAATTAACAATTAGAATTTTTATGGTAACACTTCATTAGTTAACATGAACTAAAAATGAATAACACTTCTACAGAATTTATTAGTTAATGTTAATTTCAGCATTTACTAATGCATTATTAAAAGTACAAGATGTTTGTTAACATTAGTTAATTCTCTGTGAACTAATGTCACGTATCTGGTCTATCCTGTCATCATGAACTCTTGCACCACACTTCATGGACTTCATTTCCCACAAGCCACTGCACTAATCACTGCATTCACCTGCTCTCACTTTACTGATTACCGCTCACAGCTGCACCTCATCACACTGACTGAATTTAAGCTTCTCCCACACACAGCCACTCTGCGAAGTCTTATTGTTCCTTCTGGTCATTATTTCCGAGCGTTTATTCCCGTGTTTGATTTCCTGTGTTTTTGATTCCTGGACTCCTTCCCGTGTTTTGATTCTCGCTGCCAGCCCCGACCTTTCTGCCTGTTTTGACCACGATTTCTGCCTGCCCCTTTGTGTTTGTTTTGTATCAAATAAATGCTGCAAATGGATCCGAACGTCTCTGACCCTCCTTGTGACAACTAACATGAACAAGCCAGACTGTATTTTTATTAACTAACATTAACAAAGATTAATAAATAGTGTAAAATATGTATTGCTCAACTAATGAAGATATTACTAATAAATATCACCTTATTGTAAAGTGTTATTAAATATCAACTGATAACCAATGTTGCACCTATAATACAAACCTTAAACAGAAGATAATTTCATTATTTAAATGCACCCTTGATGATTCTTGCTACCATTCTTGACTTCAATGGCAATGATCAAAATTAAGCCTAAAATGCTTTGGTACTTTTGGTTGCCCAATCAATCAAGACCTGTCAGCAGTGAAAACCATCTAGCACTTTCAAACAAAAGTCATCCGTATATTAGTATTCTGAGAGATGCCTGTAAAATACATTGATTTGGCATTGCCATTGCACTCAAACCTTTGCACAAAGCTTTTGAAGGATGAAGAGTGGAAAAAAGACCCCCTGAAAATATGCTGCACTGCCCCACATTAGATTATTTCACTCTTGGTTGCATTTACATTGGCCATCGTTGACCTTTTGTTGGATCACTCAACCACATGTGACTTTTCTAATGAGAGTCAGAGGGACAAGGCCATTCTTTTGCTCAGTTTCCTTTTTATGTTCCTATTTCACCTTACTTGACTTCAGTCATACACCAACAATTTATCGGCCGACACCAATCCAATATAACCTCTTTGGGGAAGAAAGACGAACTTTGGACAAAATGGTTTCATCAAAGCCAAAGGTTTGCCCCAAGTCTCACTAACGCAATTGAAGCAAAGAGACTGTCCAGTACAGATGAAACATGATGTCATCTCCTGTCAGAGAATGCCCTGCCTGTAATTGAAGAATCATCATGGTGAGCAATGCAGGGCCACCAGACCTTCAAGGTCAAGTTACACTTGGGTCTGAAACCTCCTCAAATGCCATTAAAAGGTCAGGCTGGACAACGTCAAGTAAAAGTTTGACGCTCAGAGACAAAAAGACATTCATCAGTTTTTAGAAATGTTAGGTTGGCTAATGTCATGTTTTTCTTTTCTTTGAATCAACCGTACAAACACTGTATGTCCACATGCTGTCTAATTTGCTTTAGCTGCTAATTCACTACAGAAATTATGCGAATAATGTGCCTGGAAGATCTGAGAGAACTAAGCCACCTAGGGCTGTCCCCGAATAGTCGAAGATTCGATGCATCGATATGCGGAGCCTGATTCGACCACCGATCTCACAGTCGAATCTTCGCGGGTGAAACGAGCATCATTCCATTTTGCCAATATGGGGGTGCTCAATGTCTAATTGCACACAGAACTACTGGTTTTGTACGGTTATATTAAGTTATATACAGCCTTAGATTATGATAATGCAGTAAAAACAAAAGTGAAAAGAAAGAAGCGTTCAATAAATATTTTTAACGTGTTTGTGAATAAATCCAACCACCCCTGTGACAGATTTAATTTTCACTTGCCCTGATCCATGATGAGATGAGGACCATCTTGACTGCAGGGATTAGGCGGCGATCACACCGAACGCGTTTTTGCCGTTGGAGGCGCCTCTTTTGAATGGTTTTCTGTTGGCAGTGAGCGTTCTGCTCTCTGTTTATGCGCCCCCGGCTTCTCGCGTTTTTGCAGGAGCGCTCTTAGCGCCTGAAGTTGAAAAAAAATATCAACTCTGAGCGGAAAAACGCCCAACGTCATTCGCGTTCTTTCCCATTGTCCAATCTTTCGGGTCTTCGAAAGTTTACCGTCGCTTAAAAAGTCCGGAGACTGCAAGAAATGGAGGAGAAACCTTTGGTGTCTATCGTGGGTAACCAGGAGCTGTATTATTTAGGGTTTCTACTAATATGACAGTTTAATTAACAGCGATCGCGCTATAATCCTTTGATTTGACTGACAGGACAGCTGTTTTGGTCGTTGCTTAGCAAAAAAGGCAGTGTTGTGCGCCTTGCGTTTTTAGAACTAAAAGACGCGTTCTGTGTTTTTATTTAAACCTAAATAAGTTTGTCTGTCAGTTGGCAGGCAGTTTTGGTCGCTTTATTAAAAGTTGTTGCTGTGTGCAGTGTGTAAAATAAAATAAAAATTGTTTTACCCTCCTGCTGACTATAGTGTCGTGCCCCTCCTAACCCATTCACACACACACATAAGCCTAGATGATTCGACTATCGGTCGACTATAGAAAGATTCGAAAATTCTGATTCGACTATGAAAATTCATAGTCGGGGACAGCCCTAAAGCCACCACACAAAAAAAGTAAAGCAAAGCAGTAATAGTACAATCTCTCTTTACTTTAGGATTAAAGTTAGGTCATTTCACATTTCAAGGCCAATATTCTTGCAGTCCATAACTTGAATTTCTTCATCCATCAAAAGGCACAACACTTAAATGATCACACAAACAAAAAGCAATTCTTTGTCATGAGTCATTAGATTTCAGACCATTACAGCCACCCTGAAAAATACGCTCTCTTTCCCTGAGTCAATAAAGTACATATATACAGCGCCAAAGGGTGAGTTAAAGACTTAAGGGCACTCATAAGCAAAGCAAAAGCAGTAAGTGGTCAGTAGAGTTGAGTAAAATCTCATTTGAGCTCCCAATGCCGTGGTGGCTTTGCCCTCCATGCTCCTGTGAATTCATTTTCAAGGGCAAACTTACTGCAAATAATTTATCTCCCAAAACATCCATCAGTCAGGCTCCAGCTCAAACAACTCAAAACTGCCTTTCATAAGAAAAAAAAAAGACAGAGGTAAGAAAAGAGGCCTCATGATGACTATAGATTGCGTGATGCAGTTTTCGAAAGTGGCAATTTCTCAATAAATACAGAGTGGTGATTGCTTCAGAAGATAGAGCTCTAATGAAACCCTCTCCTTGCAGGGACAATCAAATCTTTACCAGAATTAATCTAAAAAAACTGGCTAGATGTCCTGGACAAATGCTAGTGTGTTTTTGCATGCACCATCTGTGCTCCAGTCATTCGTGATCTTCCGTATTTTGTGCTAATTGTCCTTAGCATTTCGCAATTATTACCTCTTACATGTTTAGCGAGGATCTTCCAAGCATACAGTCTTCTAGCAAAGCGACGACTCTTTTGTCAGTTGTCAAGGCATGAGCTTAGAAACTAAATGAAAATGGCTTCACAGCAAATTTGGTCTAGTCATCAATGTGGTTCACCAAACAAGAACCGACATCCTTCTGTAATTGATGTGTTTTTGTTTTTCAATCGCTCTTGCAGACTGTCTCTGTATCTATTTTTAATTGATCAGACCCATCCCAGGAGATTTGTCCATTAATCATTTGATGGATCCGACAACATGGCAGATATCCAGCTGGAATGGAAAGACAGCTTCAGAACATAGTTATTTTTACTAAAGTTGGTCAGCAGAACAAAAGGACACCGCTCATCAAATCCATCTTCACAGTTTTCTACTTTTAATTCTAGTTCAGTATAAAAGAATGAAAGGCTGATGGCACATCTACCTTTTCCCAAACCGCTGTACTATAGAGTATAAATATGTTAAAACAAGACTTTTAACTAAATTTAAGCCAAATGTGTTAAATCTTCATAATTGAAACAGTTAATATATGTAAAGACATTAACTCATTGCTTTATAGGCAACTGAATGCCACACATCATTTCAGATGTGAGGACAGAATATGACAAACACGTTTTTCTGACTGCTGACAAAGTTAAATTTTTTCCTCTGTCTGTGCTTTCTCTTAATTTAATTGAATAGCGTACACAAGAAAAATCATGCACTTTCAAGAATGACTGAAGAGTGTCTGAGGATTGTTCACAATTCTAAATTAAACCAGCCCTAATCCACTATGCATGTACTAATTTAGACACCAAACTGTCTGACAAATCAGAAAACAGCTGTTCAGCAAAGAAGGGTCATTATAACAATATTACAAAACTGAGCTAAAGAGACAAACATCTCCAAAAACTTAAAGAAATTGTAAACTGTAATTTTTCTATTTTCTCTCTTTCTAAATCTTAGACCACCAAACTGTCAATGAGGATTAAGACTTGATTTAAAAAAAAAAAAAAAAAAAAAAAAAAAACACTCCTCCTGAGAGGTGAGAGCTCACCCCTAAAGTGTTGTTACTATTTATTTCTACTCATAGTTATAAAAAGCTCTCTAGGCTTGAAATAAAGAACAGATAAATATGTGATTATAAGTAATATGTCTTATGTGTAATTATAATTATGTTAGAATATATCCTATGCAGAATGAAATGTGTGAAAACCTTAACATTATTAAATATTCACATCACTATTTACAGCATATTTGCATATGTGCTAAATGAAAATATGTAAATAATATAATTTTCACTAGTATTGTTATGAAAAAAGATGTTTAGTAAGCATGTATGAGCTGACTAGGTGCAGCTTTCAGTTCAGTGTTGTAAAACTAACAGGGTAAGCAAAAATAGAACTTGTATTGAATGCTTTTAAAGGTTTACTTTTTACGAAATTTTAGTAATGAATTGACAAACTGACGTTTGTCGACTTGTCCACCATTATGAGCACTTTGGCACTGCATTATCCATGAAGGATACTGTGCATAAAATATTGCAATAGAATTGAAAGATATAAACTCATACACACAAAAAAAAGAGTTTATATCTTGCATTTCCGACTTTAAAACATGCAATTATGAGTTAAGTCAGAATTGTGAGATATAAAGTCTCAATTCTCTCAGAATTGGACAAAATCAGAATTGGTAGATATAAACTCGCAATTGCGAGAATAAAATGTCAGAATTGCAAGTTACAAACTCACATTTCTGAGAAAAAGTCAGAATTGTGAGTTTATATCTACCAATTTTGACTTTCTTTCTCGCAATTGTGAGTTTATATCTCCCAATTCAGAGAAAAAAAATGTCTTTTTTTTTTTTCTCTCAGAATTGGACAAAATCAGAATTGGGAGATATAAACTTTCCATTCTGAGAAAAAAAAAAAAGCCAGAATTGTGAGTTTATACCTCGCAATTTTGACTGACTTTCTCGCAATCTCCCAATTCCGAGAAAAAAAAAAAGTCAGAATTGCGGGTTTGTATCATGCTGTTCTGAGGAAAAAAGTCTTAATTGCTAGATATAAACTTTCTCTCTCTCTCTCTCTCTCTCTCTCTCTCTCTCTCTCTCTCTCTCTCTCTCTCACTCACACACACACACACACACACACACAGTTTACACACAGAGTTTATATCTCGCAATTCTGACTTTATAACACGCAATAGTGAGTTAAGTCAGAATGTTAAGATACAAACTCTTAATTCTGAGAAAATAGTCTTTTCTCTTAGAATTGGACAAAATCAGATTTGTGAGATATAAACTTGCAATTGTGAGAATAAAAAGTCAGAATTACAGGTTATCACGCAGTTTTGAGGAAAAACTTGAAATTCTGAGAAAATGTTAGAATTGGGAATTTATATCTCACAATTTTGACTTTCTTTCTTGCTATTGTGAGTTTATCTCCCAATTCAAAAAAAAAAAAAAAAAATGACAGAATTGCGGGTTTGTATCACACAGTTTTGAGGAAAAAAAATCAGAATTGCTAGATATAAACTCACACAAAAAAGACTAAGTTATTAAGTATAAACTTGCAATTCTGAGAAAATAGAATTTTCTCTGAGAATTGGACAAAATCAGTATTGGTAAATATAAACTTAGAATTCTGAGAAAAAGTCAGAATTGTGAGTTTATATCTCGCAATTCTCACTTTACAACTCACAGTTGCAAGTTTATATCAATTCTGAGAAAAAAGTCAGAATTGCGAGTTTGTATAACACAATTCTGAGAAAAAAGTCTGAATTGTGAGATAAAAGCAAAAAAATACCTATTTTAATTCTTTATTCAGTGGTGGAAACGGACTTCAATTTTTTTCACATTGGGAACACTTGCATTAAAGAAAAAGTCTGAGAAAAAGTCAGAGTTTATATATCCCCATTCCGAGAAAGAAAAGTCAGAATTGCAGGTTTGTATCACACAGTTTTGAGGGAAAAAAAGAATTGCTAGATATAAACTCACACACAAAAAAGACTACTTTCTCAGAATTATGACTTTGACTTTCTTTCTTGCTATTGTAAGTTAAGTCAGAATTGTGAGATATAAACTCTCAAATCTGAGAAAGTCTTTTTTGTGTGCGAGTTTATATCTCACAATTTTGACTTTCTTTCTCACAATTGTGAGTTTATATCTCCCAATTCTTAAAAAAAAAAAAAAAAAAATCAGAATTGCGGGTTTGAAAAAAAAAAAAAACCTTAAAAGAATTACTAGATATAAACTCGCACACAAAAAAGCCTACTTTCTTAGAATTATGAGTTTATATCTCGCAATTCTGACTTTATAACACACAACTGAATTCTTTATTCTGTGGTGGAAACAGGCTTCCATAGTTTTCACATTGGGAACACTTGCATTAAAATGCTGTCTAGAAAGCCAGCTCACTAGGTTTTGAAAACTTTCACCTCTAAAAAAAATGATGATGAGTTATAAACAGACTCAAATTGCTATTTTTCATTACAAGCTGTGAGTAACAAAAAATGGTAGCATCATTGTTTAAAATGCTTGCAGAAAACTTGCAGACCACTGAGCTAACTTTGACAATGCAGATTACATTGTTGCATGGTTCTTCTAGGTCACTCAAGGTCATCTATTATTTCCAGAATACCATCAGTTCATTCCAAAGGATGATTCTGGCCTCTTAAGGGATGCCGCAAGATATAATAAAAGAATATGCTGATGAGGGAGTGGCTGGAGTTTGTTCACAAGCTTTGGTAACTGGTTGGTGAGGTAACCTTTGTCAGCAGGGGGAGTTGCGGGTGTGTTTGTGAGGTCAGAGCGGAGGGCAGAAGGTCAGACTAGTTCCACAGAGGATTAAAATGGATAAACAGAAAGCATTAGCACTGCTTTGTGTTGTAGTCTCCCAAGAGCCTCCCGCCTTTGAGAATCCGTGCTCATTGTTCCTAGGCTTGCGGGATGTCAGGGCTAAAGAAGACAGGGGCAGCGGGGTCAAGGGAAAGGTCAGGCAACTTTCTAAAGCCTGGCTTCTCTGGAAAGCCCCCGCCCCGTTCCGAGGTGGGGGAAAAAGGCAACTGTTGCTATGCTGCGACGATTCGGAATATTAAAGCTACTTATCTTGACGCCCCGCGAACTCGATGACAGCTTGGAGGGCTTCTGATGCATGCTTGATACACTAATCACACCCTCTCCCCAGGACCACCTCTTCCTCTCGCCCAGCCTCGCGTCCTCTCTGCCTCTTCTGCGCACACACGGAGTTTTCTTCTGAGTAGCATGCTTTGTGTCTGTGTGTGACAATGTTTATTTTATTACATGGCTGTGAGGGACAGCTCTGCGTCTGAGGCCGTGCTCCCATCACACACCTCCCCGTGCGTGTCCATCTGTGGCCCGCTCTGCGCCGGAGAGTGTGTGTGGAGCAAGAGGGCATGTAGCTGAGCTTAATGACATCCGTGAGGAGACAGATAATGCCAGAGACCTTGATTTAAGGGTATTCAGAAACCTAATGAATATTTAATAGCACGAGACACAATGCGTTCCTCTAGAACTTTTCAGTAGTATATAAATTCCTACTAAACAATTTCCATGACCAGTTATTTTGAATTCTTGTTAGACTAAAATAAACCCACTGAACTGTTCTGAGCATTTCTTCTACAGTACACTGTCAATTAGAGAAGCATGCAAGATAAATAAAGCATAACTCTTAAAACTCTCAAGTCAATGCATTGATTCAGTTGAGAACACAAGGGAATAATTCTCTCTTTAATGTCTCGTCTGAATCTCTCATTCCCCTTCATTTATGTTAACCTTGATATGAAGGAAGAACCACATTGAACTCAATACAGTATTCAGGAATAATATATATGCCCTCTGTAATAGTCTAACATCTGACATGTTTTGCAAATTAACCTTCGACACTTCGGTTATGTTCTTAATGGAAAAAAATGTGAGAGCAGAGAAAACAGTCTGTTCATTTGAGGAGAAAATTGCAACACATTACCTAACTTCTGCAGTTTTATATGGTATTTAATACTGTACTTTAATATCACTACTCTGTTCCAAAACCTTGTGAGAGGCTTGAAATGTGCCCTCAAGTGAAGATTGTTCCAAAAAGTAGACAACTTAATTATGTTGTCTCTGAAGAAACCTTATTTTGGGCAAAATTCTAAAACAGAATCAAATGTATCCTTCGAAGAGATAAAAATAGCAAAATGCACTGCGATAAGCTCAATGTGAAATAGAAAAAAACACATGGTGGATAATGCGAGAGAAATCCTTATATAATCACATGAGTAAAGGCAAAAAAAAAAAGGCCTGTAGCCTTGTGCCTTTAGCAGAATCACAGCAGTGCGGATATATAGCCATAACTCATGTCTACGAGTATGATACTGCGTTTATAAAACAGTTTGATGACACAAGAGTGTAAATACATAAGAAACAACAACAGAGTGTCTTTAAAAACCCTCTTCTGTGCAGAACTACTTCTGTCACGGATTCATATCTCAGTTTGACAGCTGAGATAGCTGAGCCCAAGCCTCCGTTACTAATTCCAAAACATCACTTTACAACTAGCAACAAAATTGAAAGCTTATTGTATTACTGCATTAAAAGCTCACTGTATTATGTAGAATATTGTGATAGAGAGATGGACTGAGCGATCATGATTACCTGCATCTGATACAGCATTTATTTTTTTCCGATCAATCCCTTATTCGCGATTAGTTTGAATGTCCACTGAGGAAAGCATCATCTTTATCTGTTAAGAGTGATTTTTGATAACAGCGCTGCTCAGTGCATTTGTTAGCTGTGTTAAGCTGATGTTGAAACTAAATTTAAATTTTTAAAATTTTTGTAACTAAAATCACCATCACGGACACACTGTTTTTCAATATTAAACACTATTAATTAATACTACTATTATTTATATCAAATACAGTATTAATACCACTATTATTTATATAAATATTATTAACCTAAACAACAACAACAGCCATCATAAAAGCTGCCAGGCAATTTAGTGAAAATTACACAGGCAGCGCTCTGATATATAGCATAGAAGTTACATAAACATGATAAGATTTTACCAAATCTATTTTCTCTGGAACAAATAATAGATTAATAAAGAGCAAAGACTGCCCGTTAGATTTGTCCAAAACAAATTATATCTCATGTTTTGTAAATTCCAGAAGGTGATCTGGCCAAGGTGAGCCAACTGGTGAGGTACTTCAAGCAAAGTGTAACGATTGCAAACTGTGAAATGGGTGTCTGAGTTCTGATATTGCTCTAATATCACACTCCTATCAGCCAATATATACATACAAACTAGTAATATATTTATTAGTATATATATGAGTGGTTTGCTGAAATGAGGAGGCAAAGTCCTCTTTTTTCACAATTTTGGAAACACTTTACAATAAGGTTCACTAGTTAACATTAGTTAACTACATTAGTTAACATGAACTAAGAATAAGCAATACTTCTACAACATTTATTAATCTTAGTTAATGTTAATTTCAACATTTACTAATGCATTATTCAAATCACAAGTTATGTTTGTTGGCATTAGTTAATGAACTGTAAACTAACATGAACTAACAATGAACAACTGTATTTTTATTAACTAATGTTAACAAAGATATACTGTAAATAATGTATTGTTTATTGTTCGTTCATGTTTGTTAATACATTAACTAATGCTAACTAATGACTATGCCCTAGTCACATTTTCTTGGTTAAATAAACATTACTTACACTACCGGAATACAAATCCATATTGTATTTTTTACATTAACAATGTAATTAATGAGCTATTCTATTTATTAAAACCAAGTATAAATCTCATCAGTTTAGTGTTTTTAAGCATTTTACATTTATTCCAAAATAATAACTCAAGGCAGTAACAATTTAAACTATATATATATATATTATTAATGAACTGATGTTCAGCTGTTCTTTTTCATAACTTATTTTCAGATCATCAGAGCTTGGTAAATACTGGTCACAGATGGGGAGATGTAGGCTACCTTTAATTTCAACAAGCTGACTGCTCACTTAAAAAAACCCACAGATCATATTTTCAGGCCATTTGAAGTTTGATTTTGACTTGACAAAGTGGTGATTTGTTTACTTGCGAGTTGTTTGCTTACAATTTTATTAGTCTTGCCATTAATGCCTTTATGTTCTTCATTCAGACTGATTTCGCGAAAGTGGAATGCACATGAACACAAGAGGCGGGATTTATTGTATCAATCAGTGACAGCCAATCATAACCAGTCATATCGCGATGGAGGCATTGCCTCCTCTCACATGACTTTCCCCCATTCATTTTCAATTACCCCCCACCAAACTTACAGCAGGCCTTAGGGGGTCTGTTAAAAGTCAATGGGCTCAGCGGAGGCAAGAGACATGCAGGCTTCCGCTGTAGCTTTACCTGCTGGTGTTACTGTTAGGCAAAATTAGTGATTTATACTCTTTACATCATATTTTGTAATATTTGCATTGTTTTATTTTTGTACTATGATTTTCTTGTCCAATTTTATATGATTGAATCCTATGTTTTGCAGATTTTTCCACTACATTTCTCAGTATTCTGCAATGATGGGAATAACGGCGCTATAAATAAACGGCGTTACTAACGGCGATACTTTTTTCAGTAACGAGTAATCAAACGAATTACTCTTTCTCCCGTTACAACGCCGTTACCGTTACTGACAATAAAATGCGCGTTACTATAACTGAGAACACTGAAGTGGTTTTCATGCGAGCAGCGTCTTTCTCAGCCATAGGACCTCTCTTTCTCTGAGGTGTGTATGTGTTTGTGTGTGTTCGAGGCTGAGGCGGGACACATAACCAGTGATGATGATTGGTGTGGCTGTAAACGTGGTGTAACTGAGAACGCGATGATTGGCTTATATTGAGTAAATTTCCATTGTTTGCCAATCAGAGGCAGAGTAGTGCGGGTGTTCACACACAAGCATGCACACGTTTAGTCGCACACACCGACATCCAGGAGTCACATCGAAGTCCAACAAGTTCAAAGGTAGCTTTTGCAAACTGGAAGTATAAGCATACTTTTCCCTCGCTGAGGTGAAAGGCAAAAATATTTATGTAACGTGCAACTTATGCAGGAAAAAAAGAGTCTCTCTGCGTCTGTGACAAGTAATTCTAATATGAAGCACCTCACATCGTCACATGCCGCCACAAAATTAGTGGCTAAGAACGCAGGTGATAAAGATATTTAAAGTTCTAAACCATCTTTATTTGTGCTTTATTGTTCCACTATAGTAATGATAATATTTATAATAATATGTTGAATCTGATAGTTGTCTCTCACGTTGTCCCACAACATTAAACTAGTGTAGATTAGTGTACAATGTTTTATATTTATTTCACAGTTATATTAATTAGATTTAAGTAACGCAATAATTACTTTGCCTGGTAATTAGTTACTTTTATAATGATGTAACTCAGTTACTATTTGTGAGAAGTAACTAGTAACTATAACTAATTACTTTTTTAAAGGTATGTGCCAAACACTGGTATTCTGATGCTTGACATTTGTCCATACCATTGTCATGTCATGTACTTGTTATCAAGCTGTAAAGAGTTCCATCAATAGCAGCACTTAACAGCTTCAACTGACCTTTAAGTGACTCTGTGTGGTGCTAACTTACACTGGCCTACGGGCTTCATCAAACACATTGTTTGCTGGTGTTCAGTAATTTCAGGCTACAAGAGGCCCAAGCACAAGCCATTCTGATGCTTACTGTGCAACCAATGATGGATTGATGGATCAATTTGGAGCTCATTCTCATTTAAACTGAGGAGGAAAGCAAGGCTCTTATGAATCAATATGCTTTAATGATTAATAGAGAAGGAGTGGAGCCGCCTGGTTATTAATGTGTGCCCCCTTTTCAGCCAGTGGCTGTTATATGCCATTACACCGCAGCCAGTTCCAATACTCTGGGTGATTACGGTGGCCGGCTTCTATTTTTCTCTAAAAATAAGCCGAAGATGACTGAACTTTAAAACTCTTGAGTCAGATTCACATTTGCAACTTGTCTAATGTCCAATTTGTAACATTTTCAGTCATTTTCAGAACGCTGAATTGTGTCATCACAAGCTGGCAGCGGTCCTGAAGGACAGCTGTATCCACCGAGTGCACATTTGATTCATCGCCCCAGCATGCAAAACGCATCCTCCTGCATCACATTGCATACGCTTGTGTCTGTTCCCATTAAATAAACATGCAAGAGAGATAATACCTCCAGTCTGAGTGCTGCTAGACCCATGTCTCCACTGTATACCCCTCGATTACAATCTGCCTGTCTGTAGGCTCAATATTGCATTGTTCCAGAGTGTCTGCCTTCACTGACATCAAAACGAATAACAGTCATTTGCAGGGTTGGCACTTAATCTTGCAGACAGATTGGAGGAAATGAAATTGTACTCCGTAACAAAAAAAGACCTTTGATCATAAAATTCGCTGCCTCTTTCTTATACAAAGCGCTTCTTTGTTTGATTGTAGCAAATTCATACACTTGCAGCTCCTCACCTCCCCCCTGACATCCTCATTTGATATGTTATCTCTTGTTTTGAGATGAAGGCATTGCATTGAGTGTGTACATGCACGGTGCTTGGTGATACTTCCCCTCATGTAAGTCTAATGCGTCCAGAGAGTCATTACTCATACAGTGTGCATGTGTAAATGTATTTCTCCTCATCTGGATGACGAGGTGGCATGCATATTCAGTAGGTATTTCAGGTAAACTGAAACCAGAGCTAGTTTGACTCTATATAGTTAGTGTACAGTTGGTGTAATCTCAGTTGTATTCATTGTAATTCTTGGGAAATATTTCCAAGTAAAATTTTTGAAAAGGCATTGAAATGATCAGTAATTAACATACCGACAGCACATAAAACAGATCAATTTGCCATCCTTACGAATCCCCTGACAACTGGTCAATTTGACAGTTTGTGGAACATATTTTACATATACAGATATTTTACAGACATAAATAAGCAACAATGTTATACTGTTAAAACAAAAACAAAATCAACATAATTCTCAAAAAACTTCTAATGTCTCAAAAGTTTTTCCTACATAAAAGGTTGTATATTTTAGATGCTGTAAATGTGTAGATGTTTTGTATGAATATCTATGAATAATATGCAAGTCATTTTCAATAAATTTGAAATTATCTCAACTCAATTCTACTAATACAGTCCCACTATTCTGAAAAAGCCTTGACAGTCAAAGACTGTACACAAAAGCTTTACAACCAAATCCGACAAATCTAGTCATAATAGCTGTTGGAACAACTTTTTGACACAATTTGATGGCCTTTGTGGTTCACTTGCACAAGTCAAACGATACCTCTAAAGTCTAACCACGCATAAATGCTATTTCTGCTAAAAGAGAGCAAGCTCTACCCTGTGGTATCATTGAGACTGACTCTTTACATACACTGCTATCTGCCTTGTTACCTTTCTTCTTTAGGGGGCATTAAAACACTGTGCCTATCAGTGCATCCCGCCGCCATTATTTTTTCATTGAGTACCTGCTGCACAGTTGGTAATGACATTTGTATGGCTCCATTGCTTTTCAACCTCATTGCCCTGATGATGATTCTCATTATAACTCCATCTTCCTCTGTGTGCCTCCGAATCAAAACATAATGCAAATAAATCAGACAAAGCCATCAATAACAGCTTAATATGCACATCTTTATCTAATGAGTGTTTGACAGCTGAAAGGCCGGGGGCTCACGCAGCCAATTATGAGGCAAGCACCTTCAAACTCTCAGCTGAAGAGGTGAATCCTTAAACAGAGCGAGGCGAGTGTCTGTCTGGCTTTACTATTCGCTTTGTATCAAGCAAAGGGCATAAATTGTTAAACTGCATTTAATCTTCAGTAAATGTGTTTTGTTCTATACAGAGCTTTAGTCATTTCTTTTAACACAACATCCATAATGACACACTATAAATAGTGTGAAGCACTTTACTTCTTTATAAAACAAGCAAAGGCTAGACTGGATAAAGCAAATGTAAAAATAACTAATATATGCACTCCTGTCACTGCACATAATCTGAATTGTATATTAACACAAATAAATAAATTATGCTAATGAGTTGGCGGAGAAATCTTTTGTTATTATAAAAAGTGTGTACTGACGTCTTTCCGCGGTTGAAACAAGATACCTTCTGATGTTCATTCATGGTTATTTTGTGCTATAACTAGTAAAATGGAAGAGATGAACCAAGGCGTTACAACAATCAAACACATTAAACAGCCACAAAACAGTATTTATTGTTTTAAGAATTAATTTATTGCGATGGGTCAATTCCATTCTGAAATTAAATTATTACTAAAATAATTAGAAATTACAACTAGAATATTGTTAACACAAAAGGACCTGATTTTCATTTGATTTTCTCAGTATTTTATCAAAATCAGTACCTTGTATCCTCAAAAAGAAAATGTATATATTTGTATTTATATATATGTTTATTTTAATAACATAATAACAAAAAAAGGGTGACTGACATGCATTTTTCAGGGCCAAAGCTGATACTGATTATTACAGATCAAATAGACAGATAACCGATATTTTGAACCAATATACACTACCAGTCAAAAGTTTTTGAACAGTAAGATTTTTTGTACATCCAGCCGGTTGCTATCGCAGAATAAAGACTTTCAGTCTTATACAACAGCCCTCCGCTTCATGTCAGGTTGTTGATAAGCCTGTTGGGCTTTATTCTGCGATAACAACCGGCTGGATGTACATTATCCCGCTTATTACACGGCTTCTTGTCACAAAAGTAAATAATTAGACATAAAACACTGATTTGAGTTGAAATATCTGAATAAAAAGCTTCCGTGAACAAAGTCGTTACAAGGAAGCCTCTAGTTCAAACTAGACGGACATTTAAAGGAGATGGTGCAGTCATAGCACTTAATACAGAAAATTTCAGTACATAAAATAATTATGAAAGATACTGATTTATGATGAAAAGGTTTCAAAATCTTACCAGTTTGTTAGTTATCTTATAATCCATTACAGTGTACAAAACAGTCGTCGCAAAATTACAGCAGCTGCGTTTGTATGAAACGAGAGAGTGAGTCTATGATACCAGGATGACATAATTAATAAAATAATTATACTCATAATATTGAATTAAGTTTTAATATTTCATTAACCAGGCAAACACAGTTTGGAAAAAAAAATTCACAGCAAGCGAACAGTGCCAATTGCAGGCAGTTAGCCGGATGAGCCTGTGTTATTGATATTTATCGGTTGTTATCTAGGAATATCATACCTTGGAATGTGGTGACTGACCAATTAGAATTGAGTATTTTGTGGAGCCGTGTAATAATGTTTTTTAAAGAAGTCTCTTTTTCTCACCAAGTCTGCATTTATTGGATCCAAAAGTATAGCAAAAACAGTACAATAACCAATTTAATGCTAAATATCGGCACATATAACCGATAATCAGCACCAATAATCAGGCATCAATCGGTCAACCCCTAAAAACAATTCTATTATTATCATTAACCAAAATAAAAAGTTACCCTTTGGTGAAAAAAAAAAAAACATTAAAAATCTTACAGTTTAAAAACTTTTGACTGGTAGTGTATCTCTGGAGTAAAAATGAAAATGAATGCAAAAATTAAGAATATCAAGGGGTCTGACAAAAAATGTAAATATGTTTAAATTATTTTAAATTGACTGATACCAATAACCATAGAAATGCTTAATATCGGCACCGATCAGACATAAATCGGTCAACCCCTAATAACAAGTTCTATTATTATCATTAACCAAAATAAAAAGTTACCTTTTGATGAAAAAAAAAAAAAAAACATTAAAAATCTTACAGTTTAAAAACTTTTGACTGGTAGTGTATCTCTGGAGTAAAAATGAAAATGTATGTAAAAATTAAGAATATCAAGGGGTCTGACAAAAAATGGAAATATGTTTAAAATTATTTTAAAATGACTGATACCAATAACCATACAAATGCTTAATATCGGCACCAATAATCAGCCATCAGGCATAAATCGGTCAACACCTAATAACAAGTTCCCTTCCGGAGGGAACTCTACGCTGCGTCCTGGTTAGGACACTTTGGGAACTGCCTTCAGCGTGACCGGTTCTGAAGCTCTTATAAAACAACGGCAATGAACTTGACATTGACCGGCGCCAGCCCATGACGTCATTAACAAGGCGCCTACTAGTATAAAAGGGCGCTTGTGAATACAGCAACCATCTTTTTGTTCTTCAGATCACCTTGTTCTAAGCGTGGGTTTGATGGCAATGTCCGGAGGTAAGCAATTTAGAAAGTGCGCTGATCCGTGTCCGCGGAGTCTGACACCGGATGATTCGCACGAATTATGCGTGATGTGTTTGGGTGAGCAGCATGCGCGCTCCGTCCTTGAGGGGGCGGAGTGCGTGCACTGTGAGAGCTTTTCTATTAGAAAGCTCCGCTCTCGTTTGTCCTTATTCTCGAGGGGATCGGGACATCCGCCTCCTCCACGCGGCTCTGGTCCCGCGGCAGCTGAGGCTGCCCGGCGACTGAGATCGTGGGGTTCGCAGGTGGAGCTCGCTGACGAGTTCCAGAGAGGTGTGTCTCTCTCGCGCTCGCCAGCGGGAGACGAGGGCGCGCTGCTGGATGAGGATGTGTTGTCTCTCACATCCTCAGACCGAGCGGCCAGTGTTTTGTTGGCTGCTAGTCAGGGCGAGCAGGAAGAGGCTGAGATGGGCGAAGATGAGTCCTTTGAGCCCGTCCAGCCCTCCTGCCCCGCGTATGAGGAGCTGATGGACGTCATGGGGCGCGCCGCCGCGAGGTTAGATCTGCCGTGGCGGCGCGCGCAGGAAGAGGTCTCTCACGGCAGGCTTGGTGAGAGATATCTTCCTGGCCATGTTAGGCCACCTCCTTTGAGCCTCCCATTCCTTCCCGACCTCCATGCTGAGGTCGAGAAGGCATGGGATAAACCTTACTCGGCCCGCATTGCCAGACATCAGCATGTCAATTATGCTGACGTCCAGGGAATGCGCGAGCACGGGTATGTGTCGATGCCCCCGGTGGAGGATACCCTGGCTGCGTATCTTTCCTCGGGAGGGACGTCGACACTGACGGCTCCAACCCTGCCGAATAAGCCGCTTAAGGAGACTTCGCGGCTGAACGGCAGGGCGTACGCGGCAGTAGGTCTGGCCGGTGCCGCCCTGCACACTGTAGCGGTGTTGCAGGCGTACCAGGCCGACCTGCTCAAAGATCTGGACCAGGGCCTGGGGCTTTCCCCGGAGGAGGTCTCTGAGCTGCGCCGCACCACTGATCTCTCTCTGAGGGCCACCAGACAGACAGCGACCGCTGTTGGTCGCACTATGTCTGCTTTGGTGGCCACAGAGAGACATCTGTGGGTGAACCTGACGGGCATCGGGGAGAAAGAGAAGCGTTTTCTCCTCGATGCCCCGGTTTCGCCTTCCGAACTTTTCGGCACGTCTGTACAGACGGTGGTGGAGAAGTTCAGGGAGGCGAAGGCGCGCTCAGCAGCCTTTAAGTCTTTTATTCCTCGCCGGTCCACGCCCGCACCCGGCCACCGCACACAGCCTGGCCCGTCCCGGCCCCAGGGCCGGAGACAGGGCCAGGTGGCTAGTGTGGCCGCTCGAGGCCCTCCACCTCCACGGAGCAGGTCTCAGAGGAGGCGCGATGCGCGGCGTAGGAAGCCGGATCTCAGGGAAACGATCCAGCGCCGGCGTCAAAGCAGGCAGGAGTCGGGTACCTGAGGTCCCTCCCTTTCGCCCCTCGCGCCCGCTCGGCCGCCTGCCTCTCTGTCCTAAATTCTAGACTCCGGGGCCGGGCCTATGATGAAGCTACTAACGCATTCTGACAGGCCCGGTATACTAACTGACATATCTGGGTGTTATATGTGTGTACATGTTTGTCTTCCAGCTCCGCTTGGGTGAGACTTAGTTTGGGCTCCTTAATCTGAGCCCCTCGGTCCCCATTGCTAAGTGTAGCTAGGTCTCCCCTCTTCCTGAGGTAGTGTTTGGACCTCCACTTCTGTTAAACTCCTGTGGGGTTAGAAGCGTTGTTAGGCTCCCTTAAACAAGCACCACCGAGTGTTTCTCGTCTGGAGCCTCCGCCGTTGGAGCAAATGTGGCAGACCTGCATACGCATGTTCACCCACCTGCTGGGGCGGCAGTCTACCCCGTCCCGTGGTAAGAGTCTCTCTAGACTCCGCTCGTCTGAGTGTAAGACCGGGAGGTTGGGTAGGTTCCCCACCCCCCCTTTTTTCTTTTTTGTTTTTTAAAAAAAGATAGGAGTACCCAGGGTTGAGCGCATGGGCTGCCTCTCTTGGTGAGTCAGTGCACTTAGGCCCCGCTCCCCAGGGCCCTGTCAAAAGGGAAAGAAACAAGTTTCTTTAGTGAGAGAGGGCAGTTTTTAACCCCCCTAAGAAAGTAAAAGCCTTAAGTGTGACTATCAGTTCTGGGCAGTTCGGGTAGCTGGTAGGCTCTTGTGAGCCTCGCTCCACATCGAAATGCACAGTGTTAGGTCCTCCTTGGCGGAAGCCCTGGGTTGGACCTCCAGGTTCCACTTTTGAACCCTGTTTAGGCGCTTACAGCGCTGCCCAGATAGCACTTAGGGGTTTGAGTGTAGTGGGTCTCCCCTCATTAGTATGAGTTCTGTTGGTTAGCACCCCAGACTGTCCTGCCACGGTGAGCGTTGCCAGGGTGTTGCAGGCTTCCTCTCATCGAGAGTTCCTCTGTAGAAGCCTCCGCTCTTCGCTGCTGCTGTTTTAGACCTCCTTTCAGGGCGTCATGTTGTAGGTCGGGTGGTTGGTCTTCCCCCACGGTTTAGACTTACAATGGTTAGACGTGTTCCCCTATTCGAGAACAGTCCAGTTTGCAGCTTTCGCTCCCCTCAGTGCTCCGCTGACAAGTACATACTCGTGGTTTTTAGCTGGTAGGCCTGCTAGGCCTCGCTAACTGCCGGCTATGTGCTTTGTGCTCTTTGCCAAAGCCCAGTATTGTAAGGCTCTTTTCGTTCAGACCTGAAGCCTCCTCTCCACAGTATCCTGTGAGATGGGCCCATGTACTTGCAGCGTTGAGTGTAGCCAGGTCTCCCCTCAGTAGGGTTCACTGAGACCTCCACTTTCGAGCATCTCTCTCGCTAGGGACTACTAGAATACCGCTCACCGAGACCGAGTGTTGTCAGGCTTTCTCTCTCTGTAAGATTCGTTTCAAGCCTCCACTCTACGGGGCCCCTGCTTTCTGCACTTAGGCCCTGCTGTGAGTCCTGGTATTCTCTAAAAAGCGTTGAGTGTAGTTAGGTCTCCCCTCACTAAAATATTGGGTGAGATCTCCATTCTATAGAGCTAGGAGATTGAGCTTTACTTGGCTTCCTCCCACTCAGGGTTCCTGTGAAGCCTACGTTCCCCTGAAGCTCCGCTTCTGGTACTTTCAGACGTGAGTGTAGCTAGATCTCCCCTCACTGAATATTTGGTGTGAGATCTCCACTCTTTAGAGCTGGGAGGTTGAGCGTTGTCAGGTGTTCCTCTCATTCTGAGAGTCTCGGTGAAGGCCTCCGTTCCCCAGAAGCTCCGTGTTTAGTACCTCCAAGCGTGAGTGTAGCCAGGTCTCCCCTCACTTAGAGTGTGAGGCCTCCACTCGTAAAGAGCTGGCGGATCGAGCGTGGTTGGGCTTCCCCTTTGGTGAGGCCCCCGTTCTCCAGAAGCTCCGCTTCCAGTCTTTCCCCTTCCAGGCGTGAGTGTAGCCAGGTCTCCCCTCACTGAAGGGTTATTTGAGACCTCCACTCCTAAGAGTTAGTGGATTGAACGTTGTCAGGTTTCCTCTCTTTTAGAGAGTCGTCTGTGAAGCCTCCGTTCTCCAGAAGCTCCGCCTCCAGTACTTCTAGGCGTGAGTGTAGCCAGGTCTCCCCTCACTGGAGGGTTATTTGAGACCTCCACTCCTAAAGAGCTAGTGGATCGAACGCTGTCAGGTTTCCTCTCTTTTTAGAGAGTCTTCTGTGAAGCCTCCGTTCTCCAGAAGCTCCGCTTCCCGTTCCTAGGCGTGAGTGTAGCCAGGTCTCCCCTCACTGAAGGGTTATTTAAGATCTCCACTCCTAAGAGCTAGTGGCTTGAACGTTGTCAGGTTTCCTCTCTTTTAGAGAGTCTTCTGTGAAGCCTCCGTTCTCCAGAAGCTCCGCTTCCCGTACCTAGGCGTGAGTGTAGCCAGGTCTCCCCTCACTGAAGGGTTATTGAGATCTCCACTCCTAAGAGCTAGTGGATTGAACGTTGTCAGGTTTCCTCTCTTTTTGAGAGTCTTCTGTGAAGCCTCCGTTCTCCAGAAGCTCCGCCTTCAGTACTTTAGGCGTGAGTGTAGCCAGGTCTCCCCTCACTTGAGGGGCTCTTTTGAGACCTCCACTCCTGAGAGTTAGTGGATTGAACGTTGTCAAGGTTTCCTCTCCTTAGAGAGTCTTCTGTGAAGCCTCCGTTTTCCAGAAGCTCCGCCTCTGTACTTACAAGCATGAGTGTAGTCAGGTCTCCCCTCACACAAGGGTTTATGTTTGAGACTTCCACTCTTACAGAGCTCCGAAGCTCCAGGCTTTGCTATCGCCTGTGATAATTATATGGTGTTCCCCTCGCTACGCTCTGGGCACCTTCTCAAACCCACAATAGTGGTGAGTACTCACGCGAAGCTCTGAGCACTCCTTAAAAACCCACGTGAAGTGGTAAGTGCACACGCAAGTCCTTGGGCACTTTCTGAAATCCACATGAGTGGTAAAGACTCCCCCCTGAAGGTTGGGTTCTTTTCTAAAATCCTGTATGGTATGGGTTACGCAGTATTTCTCCGTTCCCATTCTAGAGTTGGTTCTAAACACCCCTGGGTGGTTACAACTCCACTGCAGATAGCACTACCTATAGGTTTGAGTGCCGCTAGGCTCCCTCTCATCTAGAGAGTCTTCCTGCAGAAGCCTCCACTCTTCCTAAAGGGAAAATAAGTTTGGGCGTGAGTGTAGTCAGGTCTCTCCTCACTTAGAGCGTTGAGGCCTCCACTCGTAAAGAGCTGGCGGATTGAGCGTGTCGGGGCTTCCCCTCTGGTGAGGCCCCCGTTCTCCAGAAGCTCCGCTTCCAGTCTTTCCCTCCAGGCGTGAGTGTAGTCAGGTCTCCCCTCACGAAGGGTTATTGAGATCTCCACTCCTAAGAGCTAGTGGATTGAACGTTGTCTAGGTTTCCTCTCCTTAGAGAGTCTTCTGTGAAGCCTCCGTTTTCCAGAAGCTCCGCTTCCAGTACCTCTAGGCGTGAGTGTAGCTAGGTCTCCCCTCACTGAAGGGTTATTTGAGACCTCCACTCCTAAGAGCTAGTGGATTGAACGTTGTCAGGTTTCCTCTCCTTTTAGAGAGTCTTCTGTGAAGCCTCCGTTCTCCAGAAGCTCCGCCTCTGTACTTGCAAGCATGAGTGTAGTCAGGTCTCCCCTCATACATGGGTTATGTTTGAGACCTCCACTCTTACAGAGCTCCGAAGCTCCAGGCTTTGCTGTCGCCTGTGATAATTATATGGTGTTTCCCTCGCTACGCTCTGGGCACCTTCTCAAACCCACAATAGTGGTGAGTACTCACGCGAAGCTTTGAGCACTCCTTAAAAACCCACGTGAAGTGGTAAGTGCACACGCAAGTCCTTGGGCACTTTCTGAAATCCACATGAGTGGTAAAGATTCCCCCCGAAGGTTGGGTTCTTTTCTAAAATCCTACACGGTATGGGTTACGCAGTATTTCTCCGTTCCCATTCTAGAGTTGGTTCTAAAAACCCCTGGGTTTTTCCAGCTCCACGGCAGACAGCACTACTTATAGGATCGAGTGTCGCTAGGCTTCCTCTCATCTAGAGAGTCTTCTTGCAGAAGCCTCCACTCTCCTGAGAACTCCACTTAAGTGGTTCTATTGCTTAGGCTCCTGGAGCCTCATGGATCACCTCCAGTGTTGAGTGTAGTTAGGTCTCTGACCTCCACTCCCAGAGTTCCCCGCAAGCACAGAGTGTTGCTAGGCTTCCTCTCGTTTAGAGAGTTTGTTTAGAGCCTCCGCTCTTCAGAACCCCCGCCTAGTATGAAGACTTAAGGGTAAGCTTCACTACTAGCGGTGAGTGTAGGTAGGCCTACTCTCGCTTAGAAGTATCAGGCCTCCACTCCTAGGAGTTCCGTGCTTGGGTGGCCGAGCTAGCTGTGGCGTTGGCCCAAGTAGTGGGGAGTGATGTTCCTTCTTGACTCCTCAATCAGTCAGTTGTTCACTTACTCCTCAGCATGGCGGCGTTGGTATATCGTTCCCAAAGTGTCCTAACCAGGACGCAGCGTAGAGTTCCCTCCGGAAGGGAACGTCTCAGGTTACGTAGGTAACCCTAGTTCCCTGAGGACAGGGAACGAGACGCTGCGTCTCGTAGCCATGCATCGGGCCCCACTTTCCATCAGACAAAAAGATGGTTGCTGTATTCACAAGCGCCCTTTTATACTAGTAGGCGCCTTGTTAATGACGTCATGGGCTGGCGCCGGTCAATGTCAAGTTCATTGCCGTTGTTTTATAAGAGCTTCAGAACCGGTCACGCTGAAGGCAGTTCCCAAAGTGTCCTAACCAGGACGCAGCGTCTCGTTCCCTGTCCTCAGGGAACTAGGGTTACCTACGTAACCTGAGACGTTCTATTATTATCACTAACCAAAATGAAAAGTTACCCTGTGGTGAAAAAAAAACCTTCTGATCAAAAGTTTAATTCATAATTAAAAAATGTTTTTAAATATATTCAAATTGAAAACAGTTTCAAAATTTTATTGATTTTTGCTGTACTTTGGATCAAATAAATGCAGGCTTGGTGAGCAGAAGAGACTTTTTTTTATTATTATTAAAAATCTTACAGTTCAAAAACTTTTGACTGGTAGTGTATTTCCGGTGTAAAAATGAAAATTAATATAAAAATTAAGAATAACAATGGCTCTGACAAAAACCGGGAATATGTTTAAATTATTTTTTTAAAACGACTGATACCAATAACCTTAGAAATGCTTAATATTGGCACCGATATCAGCCATCAGGCATAAATCGGTCAACACCTAATAACAAGTTCTATTATTATCACTAACCAAAATGAAAAGTTACCCTGTGGTGAAAAAAAAACCTTCTGATCACAAGTGGAACAGTTTTATTTATAATTTAAAAAAATATTTTAAATAATTTTTAAATTGAAAACTGTTTCAAAATTTTACAGATTTGCTGTACTTTGGATCAAATAAATGCAGGCTTGGTAAGCAGTAGAGACTTAAAAAAAAAAAAACTCAGTCAGCCATCAGACATAAATCGGTCAACCGCTAATAACAAGTTCTATTATTATCACTAACCAAAATGAAAAGTTACCTATTGGTGAAAAAAACCTTCTGATCCCAAGTTTAATTCATAATTAAAAAATGTTTTTAAATATATTCAAATTGAAAACAGTTTCAAAATTTTATTGATTTTTGCTGTACTTTGGATCAAATAAATGCAGGCTTGGTGAGCAGAAGAGACTTTTTTTTTTATTATTAAAAATCTTTGACTGGTAGTGTATCTCCGGTGTAAAAATGAAAATTAATATAAAAATTAAGAATAACAATGGCTCTGACAAAAACCGGGAATATGTTTAAATTATTTTTTTAAAACGACTGATACCAATAACCTTAGAAATGCTTAATATTGGCACCGATATCAGCCATCAGGCATAAATCGGTCAACCGCTAATAAGTTCTACTATTATCATTAACCAAAATGAAAAGTTACCCTTTGGTGAAAACAAGTCACAAGTTTAATTCATATATATTTTTTAAATCATTCCAAAAATCAGTGACAATTCAAAATGTTTACTAAATGTTGGAATCTTTAATCATAATGGTGTTGCCAGTCTGCTTTATGCATAACATTTTTTTTCTTGAAATACTGTGCCGTAGTCTACTGTATTGCAATTGTGTACTTTACTCCACTGAAAAATGCATTGTATTGTATTCTATTGTATGATGTTTGGTGTTCTATTGTATATATCATCAACATCTTGGGAGCAATTCACTAAGACAAACTCTTGCCAAATAAAGTCTTATTTTGTCAAACTGCTAACACTGTTAGTGGGAACGCTGAGAACATGAGACTAGCAACGGTGTTCATTTACAGCAAGCATGTAATTTGATCACATTAAATGTAATGAGTCTAAGATGGCTACTCTCATTGCCAAGAACACGAAACCTTGCAATAATCTGATGTCCTATAGCTTTTTAAAAACATACAGTATCAAATTGTTAATTCAAACATAGTGCATGGCAGAACAGCAGACTGAATCAGGTAGAGTAATTAGGGGATTCACTATGCGTCTGCACTGAGGGAGGGATGACTGTCATTTGTTGTGATATTCATGCTTCAAGTAAATTATATAGTCTCTTTTATTATCAAGCTTCTTACTTAGTTGGTGAAAAGGAGCACACCATAATCAAAGCCTGCTGATTGCACTGTATTTATTGATGAGCGTAAATCTGACTATAAGGCCACAAAGTAATTACGCTGTCATTCTTAATGAGCTTCCAATTTACAGCGCCTGATTGCTAGCAAGTAAAAAGTATTGTTTTTCTATAGCATTCCATAGACTGCTAAAATTAAATATCTAAATACGGATGATCAAAAGACAATCTACTATATTTACCGCCGTTAACTAATGGCACCTTGTAAATAAACATTGTTGATGAAAGTAAATTGTTTAAAGTGAATGCCTGTGGGAACGCGGCGCTGTTTCTCGCACAGAAGCTACGATCTTTAATCTGATCAGCGGCCCTTAAAATAATGAAAAAACGGGTAGGAGAATGAGCGCGGGAGAAAAGTTCTGCTGCGTTGCTGATTTGTTGTGATAAAATTTAGTCTATGAGTTAATGCCACATAAATGATTTAGTAAGCACCGCTGGCTCTCACGCTTTGACACATTTTATTAATTTTTATAATTATTATTGCGAAGACAGAGCCAGCAGCTTTCGCCCGCTTGCGCTCAGAGTGGCTGGGCGAGGTTTCGTTATTGGAGTCTGAGCCCCAGAGACAGAGGAGACGTAATAGGGAAACAGTCCCTAAACGAGAAAGCAGCCCGCCTCGCCCCCACCTGTACACCCACCCGCTCATTGACACCCACAAATCTCTAAAGAGACAATCATAGCCACTAGCCCTGAACGGACACGTACGGCCATTTGTCTTTCTGTCATGGTCCGCTCCAGCGCGCCACAGACGCAGGCATGCCAATACTTCACCTTACCCTGACCTTCCCTTCCACACAACACAACAGCCAGAGCGGCGGCCAGTCATGGAGTACGCTCATGAATAAAGAATGACTGAATTATGGCTGAGCTCTATTTGATTTGCATTAAACTATCATCCGCAAAATAGCTCTTCTCTTTCGCTCGCGAGGGCTCACAGGCATACAGACACGTGGTGCGGAGGGAATCTGAATAATGGATATATCAGATATATCAGGTTTACGTTATCTCATTTGAAAGTCAAAACTGAGCCATGTTGCTTTTCAGAATTTAGCATTTCAGGAAGTTTGATTGTAACAATTAACGGCTGGATGAATGTGTGCAAGTATGTAAAAAGGCAGGGAAGTAAACTAATAAATACATATAAACGCCTAGATATTTGCACTGCATTTACACAGTTTAATTTTTCTCAAATTCTGTTTTCAGTTTCATTTTTTAATTGATTAATTAAATTTGAATAATCAAAAACAATGTCTAATCAAACAAATAATAAAACTTTAATACTTTATTTACTACTTGAACTTTACTATTTTTAATAGCATGGCCATATTTTTCATCTAATTACTTTTTTTTTTTTGTTTACTAAAACTCAGTTTTATTATTATTGTTGTTATTATTATTACGTTATTTTTTTTAAGACCTGTACAAATACCATATGTGACCCTGGACCACAAAACCTTAAGTAGCACGGGTATATTTGTAGCAAGAGCTAAAAATACATTGTACGGGTCAAAATTATTGATTTTTCTTTTATGAAAAAATCATTAGGATATTACGTAAAAATCATGTTTCGTGAAGATATTTTGTACATTTACAACTGTAAATATATCAAAACTTATTGGACTATTTGATAACTTATTTGATTAGTAATATGCATTGCTAAGAACTTCATTTGGACAACTTTGAAGGCTATTTTCTCAATATTTAGATTTTTTTGCACCCTCAGATTCTAGATTTTCAAATAGTTGTATCTCGGCCATATATTGTCATATCCTAACAAGCCATACATCAATGGGAATCTTATTTAATACAACTTTCAGGTGATGTATAAATCTCAGTTTTAAAAAAATTACCCTTATGACTGGTTTTGTGGTCCAGGATCACATATAAGCAGGGTAGGCAATGTCTATGGTAACATATTAAACTGTAAAATGACTGTAAACAGCATGATTCACAAAAAAAAAAAGTTTTACATTTCAGTTTTAAAAATTTTTTTTTTACGAAAAGGGACAAGTCAAAAGTATCTATTACATTAATTTAAACAATTATTATCAATTTATTATTATATTAATTTAATGTCATATAAATATATCTTAGTGTTTTAAATGTTCAGATTTTTATAATGCATTAGCATTAGCCTATTGTGGATCTGCTGGTTCACATTTACAACTGTGTGTTTGCTGCAAAAAAATGTGGGTCAATTTTCACATTGGTCTGAACAAAAACAGCAGACGGTTTTATTGAATATGCACATTCATTCTCTGCCAGCAACGACGGCACACAAAGCAGCACAACAACTGACTTTGAAACGTATTGAAACAGTGCTCATATTTACTCAGTGAAATCAGAGCCTTTTGATGTTTAATAGTCACATTAACTTAAATTGCAATTTTTCCGTCCCCAAATTTAAGACCTTATGACTTTCTTGTACCATTTAAAACTTAAGGCCTTAAATTTAATACAAGTAAATTTGCGACTCACATTTATATCACATTTTCTTCAAATGTCAAAACTTATTTTTTACAAGTTGTCGTGAAGACCTTTTAGTTTCTCTGCGTATATGAAACAGACGTTTTGTCAAATGAAAACATGAAATGCTGGTGAAGTGACTCTTAAAGAAACTCTTGAGATAAAGTCAATGTGGAGTGTCCTCAAACAGTTTGACGGCAGATACTGAAAACACAATGAACATTGCGCTTGCTAAAGTATGTATAGTATGTGTGGCAGAACAATTGTGCCGCTCAGAGACACTCAGAACATAAATATTCCACATTCAAATAGCAGTCTTTTGGGACTTCAATATTCCCAGACACTAGTCCATACTTTTTATTATTTTAATCAACAATTGACAAATTCTATGACGTTTCATGTTATACTCAAAATTCCAGTTATATGACTGGATTCCTAAACCATAGAGCCCTATATTTATCTATACATAATGTATGCAGTGTAAATATATCGACACAGACTTGATGTGTTTATTTCTCTCCAGCAGATAGCTTCATGGCAGCTGTCACCTCACAGCTGTGTCAAACATTCCCCAGCCTCATCACCACATGTCCACTTTCACACACACGGCCCAGCATCGCACACTGCCAAACTCCAGCTCCAAGTGTGATATTTAAAGGTCACATATTGTAAGAGTCGCGGGGATGTGCGGTCAGACTCGCTGCAATTGCATTAATTACCATGCCGCTGATCACCACGGGCTTGGATGGGGAACAACACGACTCGTTCCAAAAGCAGTTCCATTACGATGCCTGAAAAATCACGCCAGGCTTCTTCTTTTTCTTCTTAAAGAAAAGCACTCTTATTGCTTCTCCAGACTGATATGACAAGCTTTTGCTAATTTACAAATGCACTTCTACTCGAAACCCCATCAAAAAACGATCAAATGACAGCGTAGCTCCAAGTTCAGTATTTGAATGTCTAATTAACTCAATGCAAGGCATTTCTGGACTGGCTATCACACGCTTCCTGCGGGCTGCGATGCATTGCGCTGACCTGATTTGATTGCGCAGGACTATAATGAGCGTCTTAATGCCCCACATACATGCGACTCCCCCCCCCCCCCCCCACCTCTGGTTCTGCAATGGGGCACAGAGTGCCGCAGCATTTCCGTGCATCTGCAATCAGGCTGACAGCACATGGTTGATGAGGGTACAACTAGCAACCTTCCTCTTGCTGATATTCAAAGGTTAATTTGTTTCCATTAATGATTAAAGCGTGTCCCATTACCTTAACACGGCTTCTAGATGTTTGGTAAATGTTAATTAAGAGGGCTAATTCAGAGTCCTGTTGGGGACGGGCACATATGAGATGTGTGGGGGTTTCTGGGAGCCCCCTCTGTCAAAACAACAAAAGTGAATGTCTCTCAAGTCCCCGTCTAGCAAAATAGCATTGTCTGATATCAATCTGTGAATCTCGGCTTGAGATCTGATTGACAATAGTTGATAAGTATCATTGTGCATGATTCTCTTTAAGCCCACTAGCTGGCATTGTGCTCATTCACATTCATTTTCTAATGAGCCTGTGTAGGGATGGCCTGTGCATCTGCCTGGTGTGGCCTCGTTTCACCACAGCGCAATAAACAGAAAGAGTTTTGATGACAGAGGCATTTAAGTTGAACATCAACAGGCAGGCTGCTACTCAGAGCAATGCAGACTTGTAGTAATGCTGCAAACTGTTTGAACGTGCAAACATCTGCAGAACACAATCAGTTTTAAAGTGCAGATGGGAAGTTCTTGTCTGCATCACAATCAAGTAGCTGTTTTCTGTTGCTGCCAATACATCAGACCATATTTTTACTTAAGGGCAAAGAGAAAAAAGCAGGGAAAAAGAGGCTATTCTAAAAAAGACATTTGCTAGAGTGTTTTTGTTTGTGCTGACACCAAAGAGTGTTTTTCCAATCTGTGCCTCTTTCGACAATTCACTTCTAATAACTCAATCTAAAGATCCCTGAGGCTAATAGAAACAACGCTGTCAATTTTTAACAAAGATGGCTGTCAATCGATTTAATTTTTTTTAAATAAATCCCATATTTTTTGTAGTTTGCAGTTGTAGAAGACTACAGGGCCTAAAATAAACAGATAGATAGATAGCTAGATAGACAGATAGCTAGCTAGATAGATAGATAGATTTGTTTTTTGTTTGTTTTTTACAGTAAAGTATGTTTCAATTCTTTGTATTTCTTACTTGCTGATGTTTGATAATTAAACGTGCTGTACTTTTTGGAACACCACACAAAATGTCTCCACTACTTGACAGTTATCACTGAAACAGGTGTCCTTGGAAGGGAAGAAAAATAAATCACATCTCTGTGACAGCCTTAGACTCAAAAAAGAGTCAGGGGAGCGGTCTGTGCTATTTTTAATCAGAAAGGCTGAAACACTCTCTGTCTGTCAATCATTTTGCACATTCAGGTTTGCTGATACTGGAGTATGTGGTGTTTTGAAGACCAGGTTGTGTGGTTAAAGATAGCATTCAATTTTGAACACATGAATTACCACTATAAAAAAACCCAAAAGTATTATTATTTTAAAGAATTAGTTGAATAAATAAATAATAATAATAAAGATTTTGTGATAATTTAGTCACACCCATGTCATCCAAGATGTTAATGTCTTTCTTTCTTCATTCGAAAACAAGTTAAAGTTTTTGAGGAAAACATTCCAGGATTTTTCTCCATATAGTGGACTTCAATGATGGCCAATGGGTTGAAGGTCCAAATTACAGTTTCAATGCAGCTACAAAGGGATCTACACAATCCCAGCCAAGGAATAAGGGTCTTGTCTAGCAAAACGATTGGCCGTTTTCTGAAAACATTACAAATTGATATACTTTTTAACCACAAGGACTCATCTTGCACTAGCTCGACTTCACGCATTACGTAGTAATGCTGGAAAAGCCATACGTGATGTAGGCTGAAGTACAAACACAGTGTTTACAAAGCGAACATGCAAAGTCAAATGCCCTTTACAAAAACAGGTTAAACAACGTCAGATGATTTTGAAGTTGGAGGAGAAATGAGATGGAGTTTTCACCCTATCCTACCTTTTTGAACCACAGATGAAAAACTAACCGTGCGTGACCTTTCCAATGTGATTACATAGTGCCTGAAATCATAGATGCGTATTGCAGAGTTAGTGCAAGATGAGGACTTGTGGTTAGAAAGTATATAATTTTTTTTTTTCTTTTTTTTTTTTTTTGAAAATTACGTCTTTGCTATACAAGACCTTTATTCTTTGGCTGGAATCGTGTAGAGCCCTTTGAAGCTGCACTAAAACTACAATTTGTCCACTATATGGAGAAAAATCCTGGAATGTTTTCTATAAAAACTTTAATTTCTTTTTGATTAAAGAAAGAAAGACATGAACATCTTGGATGACATGGGGTGAGTAAATACTCAGGATTTTTTTAATATTGAACTAAATGCAAGCCATTGCTTTGACATCCAAATAAATAAAAAAGTACATACATCCTGTATGCATGCTATACACTGAACTTCCAGGTCAAGGTGGATAGGTTTAAATGTAAAATGTAAGGTTTACATTAATGACACAGTGGAGCAGGGCTATCACTTACATTTACTAAAAAACATAAGTAAATGATAAAGCTACACTCTAAAATACCTTAGCAGATTCTTCTTATCAAAGGTTGAGGTAACCACTCGCAGTTGCTGTCTTTCTGACAAGCCAATTGTTTTTCTTTGCCTTCTCTGTCTCTCTCTGTGAAGGTAATCCTGTCAGAGGAGAGCACCAATGAGACAGCAGCGAACCAAACATGGTGGTGACAATAAACAAAAGCAACTATCAGGTCAGAAGACAAAACCAGTGACAAACAACAACAAAAACAGGACAATAGTGTGCTTATGTGAAAAGAATCCATTGAAATTCCATTTGAAGATTTGATGGGTTGGGTGCAAAAAACATGAGGAGAGAAAAGAAAGCGTGGTCCACAAGCATGGGACCTTAAGTGTTATCCTCCACTGAATTGCAAAGTGCAGTTCCTTCCTGTGATCAGTCAGCCCTTGGCAAAACTGGCACGGCTTTCTCGTGCGCTGGGCTCTAGGCACTCTGCCATGATACAAAACTTCCTTTGAACCAAACAGCTGTGGGCAGCAGGATTGATATAATATTTAATGTATTAATTACATACACCGAAAAAAGGGCCATAGTTAAGACAGCCTGTCTTTCATGCAAGCAGATGAGCCAGGCGTAGAACTTTAATTTATGAGCCCCTATTCATCCTCCATCTCTGTCTGTTACACTCATTAGTTTGCATTTCCTGTCCAACATCCCTGAGAGAACTATAGGCCATCACACTGCTTCTTGACAGGAAGTACTTTTTGTTTCCTCAAGGACAGATCAAAATTAAACAAAGATATGGACACATATACATGTCCGTTCATAGCTTACACAACAGATTTAGTAAACGCTTGATAAATTTCCACGAATAGCATGCGTCCTTTCAAACAAGTCCAGACTCCAGCTCCCTCTATAATGTGATGTATGTCCTTGGTGTCACAGCACTCATTTGTTTTTCTCATGTTGCAGTCCCTGCCAGCAAACATACATCAAATTCAATACGTACATATTACCTGTCTCGTACAAACACAGTACATTCATTCACTCACTCCACAGGGTCATGTGCATCAACACATACACAGGCCAACATCAGTAGCTGGGTTTCCATCCAAAGTTGCAAATTTAACTAATGCGCAAAATTGGAATATCGCATTTGCGAATTAGCACCGTTTTCATCCGAGTCAAAGGGAACAAAATTGAGAAAAAAAATCGCCACTCCCTGATAAATTAGCACTATATATCACTGAGAAAAAAGAAGAAGCCACTGAATATAATAATCTTCATATGTAATAAATTATTTGCACCTCAGAGCGAGCAGACGAAAGACAATAAATGCGGTCATTGCTTCCGAAGGCGGATGCCTGCTGTTTGGGAACGCAGTCGTTTAAGACTGTTCTGGGAGGCAATTATACAGAAATACTTTTGCGAAACACTTTGCTCGGGCATTTAAGAATGACCATAATAACATTTCAGAAGCTGTGCAATGAGATCAGTCCACTGGTTAGTCAAGTTATCCCATCCCATAGTGCAAAATCACATGGTTTTTTAATGCACATAGAGTAATTTATTCTGTAAATGCGTTTCCATCTCCCATTTTTCTCATTAACCATTTTTGGAAGTCCAAAACCACCTCAAGCGAGTGCAAAAACATTTTTGCGAATTAAGAGATCTCTGATGTAATGCTTCAAAATGCAAATAATAACAGGGTGATGGAAACATAGCTCCTGATGTCCTCTACTCACTACTTAAACTAGTTCACTTCCAGAACAAATATTTACAGAGGTAGATGTAGCAAAGGTAGAGGTAGACAAGACAAGCATTTGAGGTTAAAAAGTACATCATTTTGTTGTTTTTTAGAATTTTTTTTTAATCTAGTTTCACTAGATAAGACCCTTATTCCTCATCTAGGATTGTTTAGAGCCCTTTAAAGCTGCATTGAAAGTGCATTTTGGACATTCAAACTCACAGGCACCATAGAAGTCCACTATATGGATATAGTTCCTGAAATGTTTTCCTCAAAAAAGATTATTTCTTTACTACTGAAGAAAGAAAGGCACGAACATCTTGGATTTCTGTAAATGTTTGTTCTGGAAGTGAACTACTCTTTTAAATACAGTCATATCATATCTAGGGCTAAGCAATATACAAAAATATGTCTCAATGTTCAGACTTTTGGGGATATTTTATTTATTATTTTATTTTACAATCAGAAGAACCATCATTTGACCAACTAGTCTGTAGCAAATTTGCTTGCCAGATGTAAAATAATTTTCCCCCCAACTGATTTTCACTAAATAAATGGAAGATATTTAATTTTCAAATACATATCAATATAAAAATAAACATTTATCTACATACTGTTATTAAAAATGTAATATACATAATATATATAACTTAACCTGAACAATGTCACAGAAGAATATTTAATAACATTTTGTGCAAAGCAAACAAACCATTAAATCAATATTCTGAATTAATTCACTGAACTGTTTGAACTAATTAATGGAAATCAATCTCTCTTACAAAGCTGGTTGAAAATCTAGAACATCTTATACTGAGTTGAAAGACATGGAATGGTCAAGAAACTAATCAAAAGACAAGGTCTTTAAAAAAAACTTGAATGTCAAGCAAAAAGTGCATTAAATTTAGCTTATTTGTATAGCGCTGGTATCATTGCACATATTTTAAGTGGATTCAACATATTACCCAGCCCTAAACACAGTACTATCGGGAAAACATTAGATACTCAAACACCTTCAAGCATAGCACAACATGATGCACAAGCTTGACTCCATCTTGCGTCATTTTCCCTATTCTACAAGTTATTTCCCAACCTTTTTCTGTCAATAAAACTAGCAATAAGCCAAATACTGTTAAAGCCAAATAAAAAAAGAGAGTACACAGTTCAGACCAATAACAGATTCTTCTATTATACTGATTTTGTTCTTAGAGGGGACAGATTGCCTTAAATGAAAAAACTGAGATTTCTTTTTTCTTCACACTATTGCTCAACACACATACACACTCGCTCTCTATATAAATATATAGATATATAGTTGCTCACTGGCAACAAGTTTTCTCAATAACAGATAGATGCTGTTGCTTAGCAACTGCTGTGAGGCAGGCATGGCTTGTACCTGCTCCTTAAGGCAGACTCCATCTTGTGTGGTTCTCTTACATCTAATTGGTCAGGTGGGTAAAGACTGAGCATGTGAATAACCGCCTTCCCCATTGCAGTCAAGGTCTGTAAATGACAGGTAGCTCAGACATTATTTTAGCATTCTGTCTGTAGAAATGTGCACAAATACACTGCTACTGGCGTGAATAAAAAATGACAGCGTAAAATATGGAAGACATTTATCTCCCAGTAGAGAGGTTCATAAATCCAGAGCCTAAAAGTATCTTGCGCTGCAACAA
Source organism: Garra rufa (assembly GCF_049309525.1). Classification (NCBI taxonomy): domain Eukaryota; kingdom Metazoa; phylum Chordata; class Actinopteri; order Cypriniformes; family Cyprinidae; genus Garra; species Garra rufa. Next base: position 26,902,647 of record NC_133376.1, read on the forward strand.
TACATCAAATTTGGCTGGCCATCAGTCCCGATCATTAAGAAATTAATAACTACGTAAATTATGTTGTACGTTCTACATGGGCTGCAGACGCAGACGCTGACGTAAAGTTTGATTTACTGTAATAAGCTCAGCTGGATGATGAACAGAGAGAAAGTCAGGTTGAACGAGACATTGAAGAGATGACTTACTTTTGTTCTACTTCTGATAATGTACCAGTTACATAGGCAGAAAAGGTTTTATTTAAAGCTATTTTGGTACAATGTTTGCTTTTAATAATTCAATTTCTCAAAACACAGCTCAGCCTCATGCATTTTCATTAGAAGGAAAGCTTCAGAGTTTCATGATCCCCCCCCCCCCCCCCCCACTTCCCCCTGGATATCCCAGATTGAAAAAGTAACTCCAATTTTAATATGGTTTCTGGCAGAGAAGCGACTGCCCTTTAATTTTTTCTGCCCT